>NW_015090812.1:3124980-3173564 GCF_001431845.1 Calidris pugnax
AATTCAGGTTTGATTTTAAAAGGCCCAAAAGGAAAAAAAAAAAAAAAAAAAAAAAAAAAAAAAAAAAGAAGAAAAGAAGTGACCAGGCTTTGCTCCTGACATCAAACTCCTCTGAAAATCCCAGCTGGAGACAAGGACATGTGATCCCAATGTCCAGGTTGCTGCTTGCAGAGCAATTTAGCAGCACGCCCACTCGACCCCTGGTTTCAGTGGTTTCATCTGTGGTCTATTACAGGGGATTTCATACCAGCTGGGCAACAGGAGCTTGTCTGAAATCCACCCCAGCTCGGGAGCTGATGAACTATTTAGCTACTGCTTGTATTTGTCTTATAAAAGTAATAATACCGTGTTCTGTTGCCATTAAGGTCTGACATTAAATACATTAATTTCCTAATAGGTCTAAAGCAACGGCTAGGAAGGCTTTTTATTTTTAATGAACTGAAGACCGTTGTGATCTCATTCATCCACCCATGAAATCCACTGACTGACAAGGTCCCATTTCTGGGCAGCAGGGTTAAATGTGCTTCAGACAAAAGCCAGATTTTCCTTTCTTCTGCATGCCATGGACAGGATCAAAGGAGTGGGGAAATGGACATTAAAGCCCTTGTAATCAGGGACACAGACTCCGACCCAGCATGGGCCAGCCCCCTTGCAGGCTTATGGAAATGCCACTGTACATTACTGCACGGGAAGCCTGGGAGCTTTTTGGGGTGCAAACCAGGCAAGTCAATAAGGCTAGGGGGACAAGTGCTGCATGGACCAGGCTCATCTGTCATCACCAGGAGCTTCTCCTTGGAGACCATGCAGGACTGAATTCCCCTGTGTCTTTGGTGCTTCCACTCTCAGTTTAAGACTTTTTTAATAAGCCTGTAATATCTCTGGGACTCACCAGATGGTGCTAGTATAGATAACCCTGGGAACAGGGTATGGCTGAAGGGATGGGCAAGCAGATCTTGGGGGGAAAAGGGAAAGCAAGAATACCAGATTGGTTGCATTGCTTTCTAGAAATGGTGGTAACGCACCTGGAAAGCTTTTCTCATCAATCACATTTCCCTGTAACTGGTGCAGCTGGGAATCCACATAACTTGTGTGACAAAGACCCTGATGGGTGGCAAGGCCATTTCCCTAGGCTTACTGTGCACAACACAGGACCTGGCTGGTAAGTGAGGATGAAGGTGACCTTCAGAGAAGCTGATCAATCATTTCCCCTCTTATATTTTCATTTGGGTTTAGTTTGGGTTTTTTTTTTTTGTTTGTTTGCTTTAAAATACTTTATTCAGGCACCCCTTTCAAATGGTCTTGAAAGAAATGGGGAAGAAAGACTGCTGATGTCTCACAAAAGACAGCAAACTGGGAATAGTTTGTTTTCCAAGCACGTATGAGTTCATTTTCTTCTCAAAATTTGCATTTATTTTTAACTGGATTAACATCCAGCTAATGTGGGTGTCAACCAGTTGGAATGCAATTTTGGGAATTATGGAGGAATTTAGCACTGCTGATATAAACCAAATGTGATAGAGCTGGAGAGCATATGATATTTATCTACATGGGCTTGGTGTCATCAGTACGCTCTGTCTTTCTCCTAGGTTAACTCTTAGGCAATCCAAATGGAAATAAATAATTCCACTATAGCTCCCATATGACTAATAGGATACTTGGCTTGGGGTTTAAAGTAAAAGTAGGGAGTTGGTTACTCAGACCTATCTTCTGATAGGAACGGCTGATGACACTATATAGAAAGTGTTTTTTAACTTACTATGCTATTTGTCACTGTTTGAAATGCAAAGGTTATTGTAGGGCATAATGTTTGGTAAGCACATACATGTTAACATAAAGATACTGTCTTTATTCTGCATCTATTTGAAACATCTTCAATGTAGTCTTTATGGCATGTGCTGAGACTTCATGGTGATAAAAGAGGAAAGAACTTAGCCTTAAGTCTATACCAAGAAAGGAAAATATTTAAATACCTACTTCATACTTTGCTTTCAGGGTGTTTTCCTGAATTCAGGCCACAAAGAAGCAGCATCATCCCTTTAAATGGACAAAGTCCAATGGCCTTCTCAGTGCTGAAATCCTGCCTCCAGGAAACACAGACAGGGAAGCATCAAAGCAGAGAGGATGAGTTGTTCCTTAATCAAAATATTGTGAAACTGTGGTTCTGTCAATGGTTTGCTGTTCGGGTTTTGTAGATACGTGGGATGATTGGGGAGCTTCAAAGAAAGATGTCAACCAAATGTTTTTCCGAATCACATGCAAGGCAGAAGGAAATGTGCTTCCTGAAGGTCCTACTGGCAGATGAATATCCTTCTGCAATCATTAAAGTTGTAAAGTCATCCCCCCCCACCCCACACACACATGAAAGATGATGGGATTTGCATGCCAGCCAAAACCAGATTTGGGAATCAGACATTTCCCTTCGAAGGAGCAGCACGATGATCTTGCAGTGGTTACGCTGGGGAAAAGCACAGCATGGACCCACTCATGTTGGGCAGCTGCTTGTCCTCTGCCATTGTGCTGCTGTGTCCCAACATCAGCTGGCATCTCCGTGCAGGGTCTCCACCACAGTGGCAGGGCTGCCGGGTCATTGCTCATGGCCACCGCCCATGTTTTGCTGCCTCTTCCCATACAAGTAGTAGAAAATAAATAGAAGGGGGGTTTGGTCACAACTGTCTCTAATTATCTGCATTTATTGTGCAGAAATACATTTCCTGGCCTGTTCCTCCTGCACAAAAGGCCCATTACAATACAGAACTGCTGCTATCAGTCACATTGCAATAGTCTTTCTTCTAGATGCTCAAGGACCTGAGCAGAGGAGGGTCCCTGCCTGCTAAAGGTGGGAGGATTACCCTGTGCTCGCGTTGCTCCTGCTGCTCCTGGAGCACAACCTCTCCCACAGGACATGATCCTGAATCCCACTGCAACAAAAGATCAGCTGCCTACTTTACTGCTCCATCATCCATCTGTATCCTACACGGGGGAAAACTGATTTGGGGATGGTGAGGCTGACAGAGGCTTTTCACATCTCTGTTCCCACAAAGTTGTATTCACCCAACAGTATTTTCTCATCTGCAAAAACGCGTAACTTTACATATGGGGAACCCCTTTCACCAAAGCACAGCAACATGAGTGGTGAGTTTGGGCACCTCCAGTAATGAGTTAAAGGGATGATAAAATAATAAGGGTGGTCTTTGGACTCATACTTCTCACAAGTAGTGTTTCTAGTAACTATATCAGGTTGCTTTGTCTGACAAAGGAAGAGCTTTGATGAATACAGATTTGAGTATGACTCCCAGTTTCTCAATTTAGACCAAATTTTAAGTTCATGGTCCTCAGAAATGCAGAAGGGTGATCTTTGGGTGGCGACATTGGGTAAACAGCTTAAATTCATCATGCTGCTTCTGATAACTCCTTCACTCCTTGAATTTGCGGGAAGCTTGAGTCATTAAGGTATTACAACATCTTTAGTGTAAGGTTAAATTCAAGGTTACTATTATTTTATTATTTATGTCTAACAGTCTCTTTGGAATTGCAGACCCTTGGAGAGATATGCAACACAGAACGTCTGAGCTGTGGTGGTAGCACTCTCCATGCATAAGATCTGACATGGATTGTCTTGTAATTAACGGAGACATTCCCTATTAAGTCCCATGAATGGCTAGAGGGTATTAAAAAGTCTCTTATCACTGGCTAATTCCATAATTTTTGGAAACAGAAACCCCATGTGTTTTTTCAATAAGCACTTCTCCTTCTGACAGCGCTACATCTTTCACAAACACAGCAAGAATAACCTCTGGACTTTGCCTGCAGCAGTGAAGTATGAAATTTTGAATTCCATGGGTCACTGTTTTTGCTGCAGCCAGATGTGGATAAAAGGCAAAGGGTGTTTTATTGTTGTTTTTTCAAGAAACAGAGAAAGGTTTGTACTAAGGTACACCCTCTATCCTCAAAACAAGTGGCTAACATGTGGCTTGAATATCGCCAATTGCCATTTCAAAAGACGAAACTTTAAAAAAAAATATTTTGAATTTAAATATTCTGTCTGCAGCTAATAAAGTACGCTACAACTTTAAATTGGATTGGGGAAAACATACAGGAGAGCTACAACCTTGATGCCGAGCTGTGCATTAGCAACATTACTGTTGGTCTGGTTGGTTCTGTCTTGGTGGTTTCGATGGCTTTGCAGGTACCAATGAGTTGTGGTGGATGTAAAGGGGGAAATACTTAATGGCTGAGAAAAACAGGGTAGTGAGTCCTTCTTTTTGTCTGAACAGATTGGGTTATTCATTGCAAATAAATTAACAGATGAATTCAATCCCTGTTTGCAATGATGGATGAGTCTATGAAAGCATTCATTATTGGTATGCATTTTAGGCAAACTCTTTTGGCGACTGAGGCGTGTTAAAAAACTCCTTAGCTTAATTTCTCTGAAGTCCCAGTGTGCCACTGATGATTTAAACCCTCTGTTTCTTGCTTAGGGAACTGGATAATGAGTAACCAGGAATGAATATCTCACTTCTGGAATTTTATGAGAAAAGTCATCTTCATGGTAAACTTTGGTGGACCTCATCAGTTACAAACACTGCCAGAGAACCACTGAAGCTACGAAAATCATAAATAACAAATTGAGAACTTCACAGAATCACAGAATCACTGTTTATTTTGGGGAAAAATACACTTTTTTTTTTTTTCTCATTATGGAATCCAGGCACTGTCTGTTGCTCACCCACTGGACCAAATTTGGGTTCACAGCCACTGTCTGTACAGCCCAGCAGTGCAACATGATTTTGGCTTCCAGCAGTTTCCCCACTGTCTCCTTAAAAGTTCTGTTCCAAAACCAAAGACAAAAATGGTGATCACAGTGAAATGGACAATGGAAATTATTTCATCATCCTGTAGCCTTGATTTCTGCTGCTTTTAGCCTGGTGCTTGACAGCACACTTACCAGATGCACTGGTAACCAGGTCATGACAACCCACGGAGTTTGGCTGCTTCAGCAGAGATCACTACACTTTCAGGACAATGGACTCTAAATATCAATAGCTGTGAGTCACTTATAGTCAGTTTTTTTTGTTGTGGCAAGGGAAAATTCTGCAGAAAGTTTGATTTGTCTCTGTTGCTGCCTAAGTTCAATAAGTGATCAATAAGATCACCAGCACTGTGAAAATACACACCAGAAAAACACTTGCTGGTTCTCAGACACCAGCCTGGGGCTTTATCTAAAATTTCTTAAGGTGTTTTTGGGACCATTTACAGGTCAGTACTGCATTTATTTTATAATGCAGCCAACTACTGTATGGGAAAAGATGAATTGGAAAAGGGAAAGGAAGATGCTCAACTATCCCTTTGTGAGTGTTGAGAGCACCCGTCTCTTCTCCAAATTACAAGATTCCTTTGCTTGTGCTTTCACAAGACTTTCCACCTCTGCATATGGCATATTGCACACACAGCTTCAGTGCTTCAGGAGCCAGTTTGACTCACTGATTTAGCAGGAAATATCTGCTTGGGAAAGGACAGAAAGCAGAGTATGGCCACGCATGGGCTATTGCATATGGGAGCATGGGAGAAAGGAGGAGGAAAAAGGATTTGGAAAGAGGAGCAAGGGGGAAAGGAGACCTTCCCTTTTCAATGGCAGTGGGAGAGGGGACCACCACAGCCATCTGTGGGGACACAGCTAGGCCAGTGTCTGTCTTTGCTCCCTGAGTGCCAGGGGCAGGTAAAGGAGCTTCATTGTTCCCCTCCTTCCTCTTGACCCAGAATGGCCCCTTTGGACTTACCTCCACGTGTGCTGCACAGGCTGGTCCTGCTCCAAGCAAAGCCTTCGGAGCAGGAACTGTACCACAAAGGATCATGGAAACTCAGATGCACCCCTGGTAGTTTAATGATCTCAATAATTGAAACACTTTGAGGAGCAGATATTTTCATCCCTTTCTAATTTGCAGTTGAGACCTAGGGCAATTTTTGTTCCTAAAACTTTGGAGGTACTTCAACATTTCAAGCCACACAACAACTGCTCATGTTCTCTCTCCAGTCATTTGAAGTCTCCTTGTGAAACAGCTGGCCTCTGATGTGCAAGATACCTGCTTCCCACTATTTGGCTTCCAACAGCAAGAAGATGACTTACGGCCATGAACTATCCCTTAATTTAACACATCAAAACCGAGCGAAAATAAACAAAGCAGAGTGAAGAACACATGTAGATCATGAACTCACATTCTGCACCTTGCACTTTTGCCCAGAGCACATGTTTTTGCAGCTTATCTCCCTAGGTATCTGTGATGGTGCCTTCTCGTGTGTTTGTTTTCTTTGTGTGAGGATACTTGGCAAGAAACTGCTTCTCTCGGAGAAAAAGCAGTTTTTGCTTCTCTGTGGCCATGGACCAAACAAAGACCATAACTGGACACTTAACCAGAAGCTTGCTGTAAAACCTGTCATGTTAAGGGAAATGGCTTGCACTGATTTCGGTGTGCCTTGAGGAAGGTTATGTCCAGACCGTTTTGTCCTTTTGAGCTACGTTTCTCACCTTCATTTAAATCAGAGTTTGTTTTCATTTCTCTCTCTCTACTCTTAGAAGGCCCTTCTGCAGACCCAAAATACAATTTAATGTCACAGCACCGACATAGCTCAAGTCTTGCCTCTGTCTCTGAGATGGAGAAATGATCCATCCATGGGTGAAGCCTTTGGCAGTTGGGATTTATCCTGCAGTGAGGCAGGCAGTGATCTTCACCTCTCTCAGCTGAGTGAGAGTAAAAGGCTAATAAGATGCTTCCTACTAAAAATGGTCTATTAATTCTTATTTTTATTTCCATGGAGCACTTGGAAAACAGAGCTCAGCTTCAATTTAACCAAAAGAGCCTATAACATCTCCTGAAAACACTTTAAACTCATTTCTAAATTTATACTCTTCTTCCTACTGGAATAAATGGCATTTGAAGAAGATAGTAAGGAAATCAGTCCCAATTTCTGCTGGCCAGAGAATAGGCATAGTCCTTCCCGTCAATGCCAGGCTTGCTTTGCAGCTGGCAGATGTCTGAGTGGCCCCATCCCTCACCCAAGTACAACCATCCCAGTCTTCAGCTCCTTCAGCTGCTCAGAAACTCATTCATTGTCAGCAGAGATCTGCCCACATGGGTCTTGTGGATATAAAACGACGCATGTAGAGCCAAGAAGGTGTCGCAGCCAGTACATTCCCACTGCTGATAATGAGTGAAAATACAACCTTTTCTGTGTTACTGGTGATGATGAATACAGAATGAAAGGGTCAAATCCAAAAGCTAATGGCTGGTCAGAGATTCAGTTTGGCGAGGGTTAAGATCAAGTCCTGCGGAGTCAGGAAAGAGAAAGGCCCCAAGTGTCCTCGAAATTTCCATATGACATTTAGGTATCAATAACAGCATTGTTTGGGAGCAGGAGCTCATTTTCTAAGAAAGGCAGCTTGCTCCTTGCGGACTGCACTCCCTGCAGCTGAGGATGCCAGGCTGCTCCTTGGCAAGAAGCTTGTTAGTTCATTTAAAAAATGCCCAAGTTAAATGAGGTATAAATCACCACTGTTCCACTCACATTAAGATACACTGATTTAATCCTGCCGAGGACAGTGACCTGAAAACATTTAATGATGTCAACATTTCTAGGGAAAATTTTTCATAGGTGGAATTTCCAAAAGTGTTTGATGTTTTTGTAGTTTATTTTTCTTTTTAAAAAGCCATCCGTCATATTTTTTATTTTTTTTATTTTTTTTTTAGTAAAGGATTATCTGTTAATCTTACCCTGTTACAAAATGTATTCATAATCCTCATGGCAGTTACTTAGCAAGTCTTAAACCTGTCATTAAAATACCTCCTCTTGTTACTACAATCAGCAGTCTTAATCCACAGCAAGTCTCTTTTTTTTCTTTTCTCACTTTGTTCCCAAATGGCTTAAACCAAGGTATGACAGGTAGCAAACGATCCCCCATCTAATTACTTGGAAGAAACAAATAAAGGGAAGGAACATGTTTGTGTGGCAAATTCCTGAGAGCTTGGAAACTCGAGGCCGTAGGAATGTGCCCTGGGAAATTTTAAACCCACTCCAAAGCTGCGGGTTTGAACAGCGGTGGATTTAGTCCCTGGAAGGCATGGATGGGGAGAGGTGCTGCCAAAAGAGGGGGTGGCTGCGAGAAGCTCCAAACAGCCCCAGCCCTGGGGTGAGGACAAGGGAGCATGGTCCTGTGCAGGAGGATGCTCATGGGCCGAATCCAGAAAAATATGAGCTTTACCTGGAAATACTCCTGGTGGGGCTCAGCAGTGCCCTAATCCTTCCCAGCACTGAATTCCCTGGGAAAGCTAAGATTTGGGAGCTACAGGTGTGGTTGGAGACTGGTGAGTAGGAGGGTGAAGCAGAAAGGACCACTGCGCCAGAGAAGTGGGTGTCAGTATCAGGAAAAAAAGAAAAAAAAACCAAAAAGGCCGGTAGCAGGATGTCTGATTCATGGGAAAAAAAGGCCAGTAGCAGGATGTCTGATTCATGGGAAAAAACGCAGAAAGGACCACTGCGCCAGAGAAGTGGGTGTCAGTATCAGGAAAAAAAGAAAAAAAAACCAAAAAGGCCGGTAGCAGGATGTCTGATTCATGGGAAAAAAAGCCTGAATCAGAGACAAGGAGAGGAAAGTGGGCAGCTCTGTGCTAGGCATTACTAGAAGGGGAAGGAATAAGGTGTCCTTTGGTCAGTGCTTTAGCAGGATGGGGCACAAAGCACAGGTTAAACCTATCATAGAATCATTCAGGTTGGAAGAGACCCTTGGGATCATCGAGTCCAACCATCTCAGACACTTGTTTGAAGCTCAGAGCTTGTTCCGTACCTGATCCCATCCCCAAAGTACTTTTCTAGAGGGGTATATCCATAACAGCTCCCAGCATGTGCTTTCTGTGGAGGTTTTTAGGGGAAAACAAGAGCTCACTTTCACACTCCCCAGAGACCCCCACGCTGTCCTGGGAGCTGCTGGGTAAACACGGAGCTGGTTTGAAACCAGATATGGCCTGTACAAAACTCTTCAGAAGATAATTAGGCTGAACTGGGGTTTTTTAAAGGCATTAAGTCCGTGAACTTTTCAATCTAAAACAATGCCACAACGACCACATTGGGAATAAGGCATTATGGCCCTTCTTGGAGATCATGTGTGGAAGCTGTCTTGTTAGTAGGGAGACCTTAATGTAATAAAGGAGAGCATTGTGGCCTGGAACAGCTGGGCTTTTCTAACTGCTTGCCTAAATGTGGGTGATTAATGACCAAAATGCATCCTTGCTGAATGGCATTGAGAGTCTGGAGGTATTTCATGGTATTTTCCTTTTCCCATTTTTGTAAGAGATCTGTTGCAAACAAAGATCCATTGATGTAGGGCCATTACGGATACGCAAAGTGAATACTGTATTATTGCCTATCTGATGGATGGCAATAATGTTACTTTGTTATCGCATGTTTTATGCTGCAGGAGCCAGAGATGCTCAAAAAACCGCTTTGGTGCTTTTGGGGACTGGAGCCACTCGAACATTTTAATGAGATTTGTTGTCATTGTTGTTGGAAAATGCTGCTTCGTCCAAACCAAAACGTCTTGCACTGCAACAGTCCCATTAATAACATTTCCATGGGAAAGTTTTCAGAGTTTCTGGGGTCAATTTATAAGCAGAGAAGGATCTAAACAAGAACCCTGATCTTCTCAGTCTGAAAACAGATGTTTCAATGGCAACAACAATAAAAAAACAAATCCACTTCAGCGAAGCGTTTGTAAAGTTTGGTTCTTGTTCCACACCGGAATGAAAACACATCTCTAGACCTCAGAAACCTTCATGGAAGTGCATTTCTGATCTTTCTCTGCCTCAGCCAGAAACTTCAGGGGCTATTGGAGGAGAGGCTGGCATACAGGTCCTTCGCTGGTCTAATCATGCCATGGCCACTCACCCCATCCTTGGGCTTAGGTGAGGACATCACCCATCTTCTGCTGCTCTCTGCTTTCCTTCACCGCCTGCCCAGAAGCCTCTGGCAATGCAGAAGAACTGCCTGATGTTCTGCCTTGCTTTTCTTCACCTGTTGAAATGTGCAAAGTGGTTCACAAAAAATTAGAAAAGCTCCTTTGGACCCAGAAGCAGCCATCCAGGGGAGATGCAACGCTGTGGTATGGGAAATTAAATTTGATCGCCAAATAAAACCACAGAGTGGGTTTATGATATAGTGATCAGGAGGGCATGGGAAAGCTGAAGTCAAAGGCTGGAAGACTCTGCATGAGATACTCTGATTTCCCAGCAGCCCCTCTCAATGTCTTTTTTGGTTCAGGTCATGTTACTGTTCAACACCATCCCACAGTAGGCAGGTTTGTGTCTCATCCACTGTTGCTGCATCAGCAATGGCTTGGGGACTCTTGGCTGATAGGAGGTACCTGGATAGGACGGGTGGGCAGATCCATAATGGAGGCTCCAGGTCTCTTTGGGGTGGGACAGTCACTTTTTAGTCTCTTGCTGACACTGTGTGCACGTTTGCAGTCCATTTGGTGGGAAAGAAAGAGCAACATTTTCCCACCAGTTCTGGTGTCTCTGACCCTTCTCTGTCCACTACATGCAACACGTGTGCATGACAATTTCCTTCACCTAAATGTGTTGCTGCCTCTGGGGAATTGGATTTATCCAAGAACCTCACTTTACAGGCAAATGTTTTTTTTCTCCTCAGCCAATGTGTTGGCTTTTATCATTCAACAGGCCATGGAATTGTTTTCCCTAACATCCCCTTAAGAAGGATGTATTTTTCAAAATACTGCCATTCCCCTCTCTAAAACAGGTTTTGATGTGGCTACTTCAAATTAAAACCATGAGCTTTCCTCTCCTCACGCCCACCGACTTAAAATCTGCCTCCGATGCCAGTGGTTCAGAACTATCCAAATAAAGCAGTTGCTTTAAGGACTGTTTGCTTTTCCTCTCAGGCTCCTTCTCCAGACGCTATATTGTTTGTGGAAAAAAGAGTTCTCTGGGTGGGTCATTTAGCTGTCGTGGTTAAGAAGCTGTATTTGAAGTCTGGTTCCGTGTAGAAGAAAAACATGTCAAAACAGCCTTGAAAATACAGTTCCCCTCCATGTCAGGATGTTACCTTTTTCCCTCCGTGAAACAGCTCTTTCCCATGAAAAACAGCTTCACGAGGACATTTGCTGGGTGGCTCCAAAATGCAGGGAACATAACCCTCTTTTCATACCAGGAAAACAAATTACTTCTTGAATAAAGCCATGCCTATGCAGCTCTGCATTTTAACTTTGCTTGAACACTTTACTCCTGAATGTCTTTATATCAGGGAAACATGCTTAATTATTCCTGAGTAATTCTGCCTGCTGGAGTGCAATCCCTCAAATTAATGCTACGTGGGATTTTGTTGATGATGTTGATTTTTTTTTCATTTGAAATGATGCCAAGGAGCAGGTTTCCCTCTTCCATCTTCCCCCTCTACCTTTTGACTTTAAAGCAGATTCTCTGTGCTCCTTAAATAAACACTCCTCCGAGATACTTTTCACGGAGTGGCATGTACACCGTGAGCCAAAAATGGCATTAATGCATTTTTCTTCTGCGGCTTTGGAATGACGCGCCTCTAATGTGAATGTGTGTTGCCTCGGAGAACGCTCTGTTTTCTATTCTTGCATTTGATTTTCTGCAGCTGGGAAGCCACGTTTCACAGGTGGTTGGTAAGCTTATTAGATTATTCATAACTGGTTTTATTTCTCTTCTTTCCTTTTTTTTTTTTTTTTTTCTTAAAAACATTAAATCCAGGATATGGTCAAAAAGAGAGACTAAAATGAGCAACTTGTCCCCTTTTTTTTTTTTTTCCCCTCTACAGTTTTTTTTTTTTTTTTTTTCCTAAAGCAATTAAAAACATGTGTCAGAGGAGGCCCGCGATGATTAGAAGCACTGCTGACATCTATTTCCCAGTTACCTTTTGCTGTTTTCACTTGGGTTATACAGAGCCCAGCGCTGGTACTCGCATAAATGTGCTGCTTACGCACAGCTCCAAGCCCCCCGACCAGCCAAAGGAGCAAGAAGCTATTCCTGTTGGAAATAATTTATTAATAAAAAAAGATTCGCTGATAGTTTTTCAGGGACCGCTGTGTGAGAAACTTGTGTTGCTTTCCTGGGACTGAGCAGCAATCACAGCAATAATTATGATAATGATGATGGATGTTTTGAGGCATTTTTCTGCTGATGAGCCCAAAGCAGTGACAAACTCTGGGCAAGCAGCAATTCATCTGGAGATGAATTCCCCATCTATGGCAGTCTCAAAAGAGGCACATACACCAGAAAGGGGAAAAGTACTGAGGGAGTCACTAATGGGGAGAAGATGAGCCAGCAGAAGAGGCCAGTTCCATTCCCTGTTAACATGAATCCCCGGCAAAAATTCAGTCTGGACTACCCGGCTTTGCAAGCCTCCATCGGGATGGTCTCAGCCATGTGTGAGCCAGATACCAGCTCTGCATCTCCAGAGGAGGAGGACTCTGGTAGCTCTCATGTGGCCTGTTCAGCTTCTGGTTCCCAGAGGAACCAAGGCTGACTTTGCAGAGGTGTTGAGCTTTGACTGGCTCAGATTCAGGCTCTGCATTACCCCTTGTGAATAGTCAGACCCCAAAAAGCTGAGCTGATTTTCAGAGAGGAACTTCTAGCAAAGGAAATTAATTCATGCAGGCTTTTTAGAAGTGCTTTTGTTTAAAAAAAATAAAATAGAATTCGTATTTGGTTGAAACTGTTGGATTTTTAAAGGATTTGTGCATGGAATGGAAGGAGAAAGGGTGAAAAAAAATCAGTATTAGAAATAGTAGTGTTGACTAGTAGTGGCACTAGTGGCACTAGTAGTGGCACCCACCTTGAGAAGGTCTTGTGGATATACTGCTTTGCTGATGGCGAAGACATCGGTACTCTGCAGCCCTCAAAACTCTTGATCTTCAGAGTCAACTTCAGGACCAAATTCATAAACCCTTGTATGGGGGATGCCCAGTCCAGCCCAGTCCATACCTATGGACAGAGCAGAGAAGCATTGCAAATGGAGCTGGGAGAGGTATACATTACTAAATTACAGAATCACCATGGTTGGAAGGGAGATCGAGTCCAATCTTAAAAAAAAAATAAAAAAAAAATCAAATTTCTATTACAATCACTAAACTTAGAGACATAGTTTAGTGACGTGGGTTTGGTTTTTTGTTTTATGGTTTTGTTTTGTTTTTTTATCAGAGTTAGGTTGGTGGTTGGACTAGATGATCTTAAAGGTCCCTTCCAACCTAGATGATTCCATGATTCTACATGGGGGGCTGGGACCTCTTCATGGGACACAGAAGCAGCTATTCACATGCATAATCCCGTGGGCCCAAGCAGAGCTATTCACCAGCTCTTCACCCAGCTCCAGAGCACCACCCATCCCCAGAGTGGTGCACACCAACACACTTTGGCCAGAAAGTCTTTGTCTTCCTCTTCCTCACTGCATTTAAGTGACAACCACATCTCCCAGTTGGCTCCCACAGCGCAGCCGCCCATTTCCCCAGTCAGCCAGTAGCACCCTCCTTCTCTCCAACTCTTCTGCTGCTAAATAAATCGGATGCTGAAAAGCTTCCATTTAAAATGTTCCCGGCTTATTAGTACCCTTCATGCATCACAATTTTCTGCATTGTCTCCTTCTCTGCCTTCAGGCCATTTCTTATACACAGGAAACAAGAACAGGATGGCAAAGTTTGCATGAAATATCTATTCTTGCCTGGGAGAAAAGGCAGGCTGCTGACTCAGGCTCCGCTCACAAACAGTCCAAACACTGCAAAATATATCCCCCCCACCGCTCCTCCAGCTGTGCATTTTCCCACTCTAACCATCCGCCGCGGCTTGTTTGCACAATCAGCCTCTTTGGAAGTCACCCACCTTGAGGAGCTGCTCGTTGAAAATAATCACAGGGAAAAGACTTTAAGAACGTTTTGGAAGGCAGCGGGTTTCTAAGGTTGAGTACACACTTACGCCTAACCTCACCCTATCCAAGCTGGAGGTGCAAAATGTGCTGTCTGCATGGCAAATGTCCCCCATAGCAGCCTTTTGTCATGCTTGGTGGGTACATATGCACCGGTGGAAGCTGCCATGAGCTGTGCTCCTTGGTGACCTTTCCTTCACAGACGGAAATGAACTTCTTCTCTTCATCCTGACATCTGCGAGCAATCTGAGGCGGCTCCATACCACACAGCTTGGTTTCCTAACATTTTGGTGAGGAAAGATCACGTGGGATGAGCCGAATGATATTTTCCAGTTTGCCCATGGGTCTCACCTCTGGTTCTAATCACTTCCTGGAAACCAACAGCATGTCTACGGTGTACGATCAGAGGAAAAATCAGATTTACTCAGCTATCTTTTTTTTTCCCCCAAAGGCTCTTCAAACTTGTGTGAATTCCTACTTTTCAAGTGAGAAGTTAGTGGCAGGGCTTCATTAAGTAGTCATGGAAACACCTAAAGGAAAGAAGCAACCTAACAGCCAACTTCCATGGAAGTGAAAGAACAAATCTGGCCTCAATTAGAGGAATCTGGAGTCATTCTGGAATTTTATTGTGCAAATACCAGTCTTCTTACCCCAGATGTCACCCGCTTCCCTGGCTGAAGGTCCATTCCTACTATCTCAGGCGCTTTCCAGATTTTCCACTTGGGAGTTTTGTCTTCGGAAACATTTCCCGGAGGGTGAGGAGAGGTGGACTGTGCTCTCAGCTCTGTCTCTGATGCCCCTCGCAGCCCGTGGAGGTCACCACCAATGCCACTCCGGAGAACATGCCTTGCCAGCTTAATTAAGGCCAGATTCCCTGGGAGGGCTGGGATCCAGGAGACAGTGCTTCCAGCCTGGCCAGCCACATCCATTCAGCACACACTGCAGAGCCTCCATCTCTGCCTTGGCTGGGACTACCCCCAGGAACGATGCTCCAACTGATACTGGGAATAAAGCTCCAATTAACCTCAGTGAGATAAGACCTTGTTCAGCTCAGAGTGATTCTGAAAAACTCATTTGTCTCATCTTCTTGCTCCACAGGTTCCCCGGGGATGATTTCTCTTCTTTTGTTGGAGATGAAGATGTCTTACTGCTCGTTTGTGGTCCTGCAGGATCGCCCATCAGCCCCGGGAGGCACAAATAAATAGCAGTGTATGGCACCACCGTAACTTTGTCGGAGTTAAGATTGGGGCTTTAATTGGCTAATGTAAGGAGAAATATGTTGGGGTTTTGTGGGTGGCTGGATTCCTGTTGGTGAAGCAAGAAAAAAAAAAACACCCTTCTGCCAACAGCCGTGCCAGGGCTTATCTTTTTTCCTCCACTTTTGGTTTATTAATGTTAGATCCTGCTTGATGAGCTGAGCTGCCAGTGTTGCTTGTGCTTCCCTGCTCATCCACACAGATTGCTTTCCCAAATGGTGCTGTCTCTTCTTTCCCTGGTTACTCTGCAAATATCATTTTATAGGAGCATGTTTTCCAGTCCTCCCAGCTGCACCAAAGTGGCTTTTCCTGAAGCAAGAAGTTAGTCCAAGGTTCTGCTGCAGCCCTGATGGTTAAGCTGGAGCTACGGGGAGCTGCCAGGCAGACTACATATTTCTCTCATGTTTCACTCCTAGATTGCCCTTTTTTTTTTTGCAATTTGAGCTCTTTATTTTTCCTTGCACAGGACCTACAGTCCCCGATGCTATCTGTGCACGTCCCAGTTCATTTTGAGGGCTCGGCAAAGCTCCCCTCTGTTCAGGGAGCTGGGAAAAGATGCAGCTCTCCTGTTAAACCTAAAGCGAGCA
This sequence comes from Calidris pugnax, assembly GCF_001431845.1. NCBI lineage: Eukaryota > Metazoa > Chordata > Aves > Charadriiformes > Scolopacidae > Calidris > Calidris pugnax. The sequence continues at coordinate 3,140,768 of NW_015090812.1, forward strand.
GTTTGTGGTAGAAACTGCAGGAAAAAAGCTTTTTCTCCCCCCTCCTCCTCCTCCCATCCTCCCCCTGGGCGCTGCTGCTCACCCACATTTTCCCAAGCGCTTTCCTCTGCTTTATTTTCCTAGAGTCAAGGAAGCAACTGGCTCTTTGGGATTTACATGCCTTTGAGGTAAAGGCAGAGCAGCTTTGAGAGATGAATCCTCCTCTCTGCTGCCTGCTTTGTGGCTTTCCTCATGAACCAGGGCAGAGGGATGTTTTGCAGCTCCAACTCTGCAGCCCTTTCGCATCCCTGTCTGAGCTGACACCTTCCCTTTGAAATGGAGAACGTGGCAAGCGGGTTTCGCTCGATGTCTTGAGTCTTAATCCAGCTTTTGCAAGGGATTCAAGATTTTTGTGGGCAGTTTCTGTTTTATTCCTCCCCTGACCCACTTTGCTGCTGTGCTTGGATAAATAATTTCTGCCGGGTAGGAAGTGCAGCCAAAGTAAGTAGCTTAATGTCTTTTCTCAGTAAAAATATCATAAAAATTATCAGTCTCAGATTTACTTCGAGACTAAATTAAAACTATGCTCAGACATGATGGAAAAGTATCACAAACAAAAAACTGCATAAAAAGCCTGGCTACAAAGTGGTTAGTACCTTCCCGAGTTACTTATGTTCACGCAATAAAGTTGTGCTTTAAGTTTGAGTATAAAGCAAAGCTGGCGTTAAATCTGGAAGAGGTTTTTCACCCAAACTTTGCCTGGTGGCCTCATCAATCTCGTGTGATCGATTCATCCCATGTTGACCTTGTAGAGCTGAAAGCAAAATAGAGTGCTAGAAGATGGCTGTGCTGATACCCTATCAGTTTATTTCTGAGGAGTCCATCAAGGGGAGAGAAAGGGACGTTACTCCCTGCCAATCTGGGCTCCTTGCAGGGAGGAATATTTCGGGGTTTGCCTTTGAAGTCCCTGCAGTGAGTGTGGCTCTCGCACACCCAGAGACACCCATCGGTCAGCTCCTCAGACCTCAAAACTTCCCTGTTGCATTTAAATTCAAGAATGAGAAAGGCAGCCCAGGATACCTGGGTGGGTTTTGTCCACCCTGTAGAAGGAGTGGTGGGATTCCTCTTCTGATCTCCTTCTGTGGCTGAACAACCCAGCGTGTTCCTACCTAAGGACTTTGTAAAGAGAAAAGCAACAAGATGTGGCTGTATCTCAACTGGCACGAAACATGGAGACACACAGTGTTTTTCTTCTCTTTCCAGCCCTCTGTCTTTTTTCCACTTGGACCTTAGGTGATGCCATTATGAGGAAAGATTGGGTTTTTTCCTGCGAATGTTAGAACTGGTCCCCAGATGCCCTTAATCCCCCATGGCGGTTACCTGATCATGTCTGCACACACTGCCAGCTCTCCTAAACAGCCCATCTGTAGAAGCCTGAAGTTATGTCTGTCTTTGCTGACTCCAGATAATCAGGTAAAGCTTCGTCCATACCCCAAGGACAGATAATAAAATCAACAGAAGAATTCAGATAAACTGGAGGCAAAACATAACCTCAAACTCCAGTTTGGTTAGTGTAAATAAAGATGACATTTTCGCTTGTTGTTAAATTTCATCTGATTCACTGTGTTGTCCCACCTTGCCTGGATGGGATTAATAACCATTGCAGTATTTTTTTCGTACCTTAATCCAATCTGGTAAGGCAATTTCATTTCTTCTCAGCAACACTTGTGGTTAAAAAACCCTCTCCATAATGGAAAAGACTGTGAAACTTTTACTCATCTGCCCCAATAAAAGCCTGTCTGGGGATAAAGGGGGAAAGGAGAAAGTAATGTTTTCCAGTACTCACCAAAGGTAGAATTTCATATGAAATTTTAATTCATCATCTATTTTTAATCTAAGAGACCCGATCTGGGTAGGATGGTGTTTGTATATCATGTATCCCGCACACACGAAATGCTGCTCAGAAGAACAGAGACACATAACTCACCAGGGATTATTTTGCACTTGGCAACTTATTGCATCCACATATTGACATATTAATATACTTATATACTGAATTAATAGGATGGGCTCCTGCCAAGAGCGGGGTGCATCGCAAGGTAGACCAGCACGCTCTGCTGTTAAGCACTTCTGCATTGTCCCTCCACCTGGGATCACCACATGAAGTATTGCCCACAGATGCTGGTGTCCCAGTCCTCCCCCATAAAGCACCAGTGATGGGCTGGGTGGCTGCAGTAAACTGTCCCAACCCTGCTTTGGGTTTTGCATCCCCTCTATGGAGCCCAGCATCCTCTGGCTCCTTAAAGGTTGGGGTTTTGTGGTTCCCCATGCGGGGATGAAGCCTGGCAAGCTCAGCCCAGGCAGGTGCACAGCTCGGTGGACTCCAGCCCGGGGCCAGCTCTTCTCCTTCCCACGGCTGCGTGCTCACCCCTCCGTCAGCACAGATTTATTTCCATGCTCGATTTGTAGGAACAAAAGAGCCAGATAAGAAATATGTTTTTAATAGTAATGTCACCAATGAATGCCGAGGATCTTGATATCAGCCATTAAGTAAAAGCAGGGGTGGAATGAGCATCATTTGTCTGTTGCCAGCTTCTCCCAACTGGCTTTCATTTAAAGGAGGAAAAAAACCCCAATCGTTCCTAGCCAGGTAATAGTGAAATATATTTGTTGTCAGTAACAGGTCAAAATGCAGGGATATGTTATTCACAGCAAGCTGACTTCACATTTTCTGAGCTAAATGCTGGATCCCTTTCCTCAATTATTCACATATGTTTTCTGGTTTAATAATAACCCACATGCTGTCCCTTAAAGAAGGCTTGCAGTTTACAGGCTTCATGATGTTCAACTATAATAGATACCTCTGCTCGGCCATTTCTTGTTCCACAGGCTGAGCCAGTGAATCTCAAGAAATGAAATTTCTGAAAAGTGCCAGGATAAAGCGCATCCCGTTAAAATATAAAAATAAACAGTTTACTCACCAGAGAGACTGCAAGTGAGGAAAGTTTTAATGATGCAGCTTCAGCCGAGCGACTTAAATGAGAAACGAGGCAAGGCTGATGGTCACACTGTAATAGCTAACCGATGTTTTTTTCCCCCAGCACAAAATCCCTCGATCCTTCAGCCTGTTTGGAGGCGGCTGCCACTGCGTCCCAGCATAACATACTGCATTCCACGGTGAAACAGCATCTATGTAACGTTACATGATAAATGGCCACGCTGGCTGCTTAGCAAGTGCTGGGTAACTTTGATGTATGGTTTTGTCTGGTGCACGGCATGTGACAGCAGAGCTGCCCGGGTAAACCAGTGTGTGCTCTGGTCTGAACACACACACATCATTTCTGTTACGAGCACTGGAGCTGCGTGGCAGATGTCTGTTTTTGCCTTCTTGCTCCCTTTCTTCCTTCCACCCTCCCTCCTTCAGGCCTTCTGCAAAGCAAATTACTTTTCTGCCCACATACGCTTGGACTGCTTTTCTTGGTTCTTACCCCTTGAATCCTGCATGGCTGCAAGGCTTCGTTCACCTTCAGAACAGCAAAGGCAAAATTAAAATGACAAAGGTGAGCTGGCCATGTGTGACACCTCTTCCTACACCGCTTCAGAGTTACCATATAACCAATGACCAAAGCCATGGGCAGGTTCTACAGCGGATCCATAATAGAGAAATTATGGCCTGCTACCCACATAAAAACCATAAGGATGCTAAGGGAGGAGTCCATCTAGGAAAAAGGGAGTTCAGTGGCAGTAGGCATGGCTGGAGCCCGATAAGGAGTAATTTGTGCAGTTGGGGATGTGCCAGGCAAGAAATGACGGGTGGGAACAGCAGCAGTCAGAAAGTCCCATACCTGAAGTCTCCTGCTCATGTCATCATCCATGTCTCCTTTCCAGCTCTTGTGGCAGCAGGGAGGTGCCAGCTCCCAGACATTGCCATGATGGGTGATGCTGTGCTCATCGTTGTTAAAAATCCCCTTGGTCAGGTGGTGGATCCTGAGAACTGGGTTGCTTACCAGTGGGGGCTTCAGTTTCCGATAGAAGAAAACCAAAACAAACATTTCGAGACCACAGACGGTGTTGGCGTAACCAAAACCCATGGTCTCCCTGGAAAAAAAGTTCAGTGGGAGATTTTTGACCATCCCCAAATACGCTTTCAACCAAGCAAGCTTAGTGATCCCCCAAAGATGAAAGACCAAGGAGTTTTGGATTCCCCGCCTCCCCTCTGGGTGATGGCTCAGCAGTCAGGCCTTAGACAGCGTCCTGCAACTCGTGAGCCCCCACATTCTTAAAGTGATCACTTTCAAGTGTAATGCAGTAAAACCTCATATGATTTCCATATGTCCTGCTGCCTGAATATTTTGCAACTGATTCACGATGAAAAAAAAAAAAAGCAACTTATAAACACATTATCTTGACAGGAGCAATTCTTGAAGTAGCAGGAGATACGAGAGCAGGGACTTTGAAAGGAGGTCGTTATTATCCAGTAGCGTTTTTCACTGCGTGTCTATGAAATTTATGTCAGTGAGTCACATCCTTTCAAAAGAAAGAATGAAAAGTGCCCTGTAGGACAGGTGAGCTCCTCCCCAAGCCTCCCCATGGCTATTTAGCTCCAGAGCTGCTTGCAGCCCTGCCAGCAAGGCTATTAGCAGAACAAGCCACAGATCCAGATGCCTCGGCTGGGAAAGAAAATGATCCAAGCTTCGACATATGGGTTTTGCTACAGCTGCAGCCGCAAGCGCTGACTCCTTTGCTGGAGGACGTAGAGGGGCCAGATGGAAGGAAAAGCAACGCCACCACTGCTGCCCACAAAACCGGACGGTGGGAGGCAGCTGGCGAGGGAACGGCACGCATACCTCTGACAGCACATAACTGCCCCTGAGAGCACGGCTCCGGGGGTGACACGGCTCTTGAGAGCTCCAAGTGCTGTGCACAGGATGCAAAAGCCTCAAGGTCTGCCAGTTTGGGCCTCCCAAGCATTCCCTGCGAGGCTGGAGGTCGTTTTGTATCAGTTGGGGACATCTTCCTCCTCTGGGCTAAAGGATTGAGTTTGATGGTCAAGATTCTCGTTTTTATTTTTTCAAAATAATGACTTATTTTTTGGTGTTCATTCTGCCTAAGGTTCTCTTTAGAGGGACTTGCTTTCTGGAGCACTTGCACCTCTGCAAACCCCCGCCTGGACCCCTAGAGCCACATCAGGGACTGTATCTCTGGAGTCCTTCTCAGACCAGTCTGTGAGCAGAGTGGTGTGCATCTGCCACGCTTCAGCGACGTGTGAGAACCTGTGTGGCACAGGCAGCCAGGGCAGCAGTCCAAGCAGAGGACAACCTGGAGCAAAAGCGCCAGGCTCAGCATCTCTGCCCTGCTCATGAAGGCTCTGGCTCCTCTTGCTTCAGTACAGAGCTGCTACCCAGTGACAACCTCAGCTGTAAACAAAACTGGTGGTTTTATGGCCTCATCTCAAACATAGCATGGATTTCTGCTGTGTGACCCAGCCCTGGTTGGACCTGTCTGCTTACTAATGTTTCCCAGGTACATTTAACCCCTCCTGATTTCATACCCCACTTTCCTCCTGTGAAAAGCAGCACATGTTCTCTGCACTTGACTTCAAATGTAAGAAGTGCTCAACCTCTCCAAAGCAAGACATTTCAAACACAAGTTCTGCAGTGCCCGATCTGGAATTATCCCCAAAATGGTGGTCCTAGTATTAAGAAGAATTGCAAAGCTGATCAACAGCTGAATGACAGAGCCTGGAAAATCCATGTGCCATCTGATGGATGGCATCAGGCTTGGATGATCTAGATACTCATGCAGACAGGTTGCAGAAGCTCAGCTGTCCCCTGCAGATCCCTTGGATTCCCATAAAGAAATTTTGGTTTAAGTCAGTAAATCCTTGAGAAGAGCCCTCTGTTCTATCTCTCCTCCCTGTGTATTTGCTTCCCATCATATGGAAGTGCATCCCTACCTTTAACTGGAAATTGGAAAGATAACCAATGCAAGTGGGGGAAAAATGTTCCATTAACTGCTCCAAACACCTGGGAGAAGCTGGTTAGATTGCACGGCTTCAGTGTGAAGGCTGGTTCAGCTCTTTGTGAATTTGTAGTAAATCAGCACTTCATAATAAGAACACATGTTTCATTCTCACTTAAAAATTACTACGGTTAGAGGCTTGTAATGTGTAGTTTTCATGCAGGGGTTACATGACGGGAACTTAAATCTGTGCCATTTTCATCTATAATTTAAAATGTGTCATTTTGATCGATGAATTAGCAAAGGAACCCAGGATAATTTTGAAACTACCAGCTTAGTAAAGTTGTCTGACCTTGAAAATAACCTTTCCAGTTTAGAAGCCTTTAATAGCTTAACTATTAGCTAATCTCTTGGGAAACCTTTTCCCTGGGCAAAACTAGTATGGAAATATAACACCAGTAATAAGGTTTCCATCTTTCTTCTATCTTGATCTTTTTAATTAATTGCCACTCAGTAAAAACATAAGACTGGGAGGTAGGGGATAAAAAAAAACCTTTGGAGGGGAGGGCAGGAGTTAACTGTAGGCTGTTTCTGTCCTTTACCTGCCTTTTTTGCATAGATTCATTAGGTGCTGAAATATATTAGTAATTGTTAAGGCATAACTGCTGCTTGATTGCTTGACACTTTTGGCTGAAAGCTGTGAAATAGATCACTTTGTAATGGAAAAAAGCTGCTCCTGCTTATAATGAGCAAACATTTTAAAACCTTGAATGCTTTGCGGGGCACCTCAACAAGCCCCTGAGAGCTTTTGTGTTACCTTTGTTTTGTAGTTGCTTCTTGGGTTTTGCGGGTTATTTCTTTCTGGGGAAGGGCAGTGTTTTTTCCAAGGGTGACCAAAGACTGAAAACATCTGATTTGTTAGAGGAAAAACAAAAAGTCCTGTAGAAGTGAAGAGGACAGGGGGGAAATTCATGGCCCAGGTGAAATGTGGACATCTAGTCTAAAACATGTCTCAGGTTCCTAAGCATCCTTCTTAGTTTATTTTTCCGAAGTTTCCAGTGCCATTTTATCTAATGGCTCTCTAATAGAAGCATTATGTTGAATTGGTGAGAGGTTCTCCCTGCAGCTTTACCTGGCTGATAAAGGGCTTCTCATTTTACTTTGTGTGGATTTTGCACTATGTTTTTCCATGCTGTCTGGGGAGGAAAAACAAAAAAAAAAGAAAAAAAATCTGGTTTTTAGGCTAGTAGTGTGTGACCTTTCCACCTTTCCATTGCTCTAGCTCTCTGGCAGCCCACCTCCAGGGTCCGCTGATGGCAGTGCTCCTTCCAGGAAGGACAGAAGCATCACTGTGCCAAGCACCCAGGGAGGCCTTGGGTGTCTGCTCTGCTTCAGGTGCTGCTATCCCTGCTGTGTTTCACCCTTTTAACCCTATTAACTATTGCTGTTCCAGTAATAAGAAGCCAGATGCACGCAGCTGAAATGAAAGGTTCTTTCAAGCCACAAATATGAATGTTTCCATTAAAAAAAAAAAACACACAACACTTTTTTTAATTTTTTTTTTTTTTTTTGTGAGTGAAGAGCTCAGTGACACCTACACTTATTTGCAAGCATTCTGCATTTTTTTGCTGGGTCAAAGATCATCCACCACACAGGTGAAGGCACAATTTATGTAGCAATAACATGGCTCCTGGATGAAGATATACAGAGTTTTGGTGCAAGGGAATGGAGCCACAGGGGCTTCCCTCAGCCTTATCTTTAGGTTTATTTTGCAGGTCTGCAAGTCAAGCTTTTTGGCTACGTGAGTGAAGGTAGGTCCCTATCTCAGCACAGTGACACAACCAGCATCTGCTCTGGCATCACCCATCTAGGCTATTGATCTCCAAACATCTCCTTTCCCACTGAGACTGTGCAGATACCAGCCACATGTGATGGACTGAGTGCAGGGTCCTGCTCTGCAGGCTCTGTTTTTAGTGAAAATGAGCTTCATCCTTGCTTGGCGACTGGTGCTGCCTGGTGACCTTTGAACCAGCACTTAAGCCCCTGGAGCACACAAATTAGACTTCAGTCTGGAAGGACCTCTACTCCAACAGATGACCTGTTATTTTATCTTGAACAGCGGCAGCCGTGGAGGAGCGTTGGCACATGGCTTTTAGAGCTAATCACTCATGCTCTTTGAGGAGAGCAGGAATTTCGCTCCCTCCCCCTCCAGCAACCTGGGACTTTATTGCATGTCTGGATCATTTCAGACTGATCCTTCCTTGACTTTTTCTATTTATTTCCCCTGGGCTCAAACTTCTGATACAGTCCCCGGACCTCTCTAGCACATGTGATGGAGGCTCCTCCTTTGAGCCCATTGATCCCAATCCTTTCCCTACTGCAGGTCCCCCATTATCCCCCTCCATGAGCCACCTGCTGTGTCTTTCATTCTTCTGGGATCTCCCCACCAAACCCTGAGTCTCCCATAACAAAATCCTGTCTTCTTGTCTCTTTCACTGCCGTCATTCATCCCTGATGATGCACAGGCTGCAATCCAAGAAAGAGGTGAGAAGAAGCAGCTCTCCCATTTCCTTTCTCTCCTATCAAGCCTATGGAAAAAGCCTGAGGCTACAATCAAATTCGAGAAGGGAATCTCCATTTTTTTCATGCCCTGAGGCTCCTAAATATTTGTTGTTTATTCAGTCCAGTTGTGCTTTACCTAACAAGGGCTCCCTGCAGAGACTGGAATGCGCAGTAGCAACACACAAGCTTGTGTCACCAGAAAAATGACAAATATCACAGCTAGCTGAGAGAGAGTGAGATAGAAACCAAGAGCCCTTGTGATTAATTGTGGAAAGCCATTGGTAATGTGCCCAAACTGACCCTAAAACTTACCTGAGGGCAGAAGTGAACAGGGTGAGCCCCATGGCTGCTTCAGCCTCCTTCCTCTCTCCCATTAGGTCTAAATCAGCTGTAGGGTCTCTCTCAGGCTGCTGATCACCACTTCCATCCATCAGGAGGTCTAGGCTGGTGGGTGAGACCTTAAATTGGTTCCTTGAAACAGGTGTTGATGGTAGGCTCATTCCAGCCACAGGGGCGGAGCTTATAGGCTTCCACGGGGCAGGATGAGACCTTATAAAAGGGGAAGCAGGTGGTAGTATGACCTCCTGGTCTTTCTGGCTGTGATATTGGATGTGCTTACTCTTAGAAATATATTTAGAGATGCTCATAATCACAGGAGAACAGAAGAAATGAGCCTGTTGAGTCTGTCTAGAGAGTCTCACAGCGGTGTATCTCCAGCATGGTGAGTATCGCTTCCTCTAAACTACTGCCTTTGGGGTGATCCTGCACCTTGGATCTCTCTGGGGTTATGCATTCCATAGTGTGCAACCAGTCTGAAGAGTGGGTACAAACATACAGCTTTTCTGGCGGTCCCTGAGCTAATGGGACTGTACCTGTCCTCATAGCACACTGCTCTGCAACCCACAGAAAAGCCATTTAGTGAAAATGCTGCACTGTAAAGCTCCTGTCTGGTTTGGGACATTGCAACTGCAGAAGAGAATTCATGGCCTCTTGCAGAGGACTGTGCTCAAAGTAAATAATATTATTTCAGAAAACAAAATTCATTTTGCAGCCTGAGACCAACTGCAACAGGATACGAAGCAGAGGGGAAAAAAGTAAAAATGCCTTGCCCCCGGGGCTATTTATTATTTATACACCACTGTGCCTAGATAAACTCCTCCTTGAAAGAGTAGGACAAAAATAATTCTGCAATGTGGAAACAAACTACCTATTTAAAGTGATTTTATGCCTGAATGGCCTCATTATAAAAACAGTCTGTGTGCAATAACTTTTTACCTTTTTCTACATTATCCAATGAACTGCTTTTTGTCACTCTCACCAGTTTCAGTGCTTTCATGCAACCACCTTGGTGGAAAGCCTCCGCGGTTTCCTTAGAAACGTCTTCCTTCCTGGATGTTGACCCATGGTGGTTGAGGCAGCTAAAACCCTGGAGAGGTCCTGTTCAAACAGGAAAGAGCAGACAGTTTAATGGCCGGCTTTGCAGCTCTGTTCCTCCACAGTTTACAGTAGTTGGGAGCTATATAAAAAAAAATCATAACCAATGCTTTTTTTTTTATTTTACAGTCACCTTTGTGTTGGTGTTTTTGACAAAAGATGAATCTGTAGCTCACGGGCTATTGTCAGGCAGCAGTGGGGTAGGGATGGTTCACTTGCACAGTGTTGGTGCTCAGGAGACGGCTCCCCATGTGCAAATAGACTTTGTCCTTTGGAAAAATTGCATGCTGTTGAGCTTAAGGTGCATTCATAAGTCAGTAGCACAAGGGAGGCAGTCTGAGAAGCCGTAAATAACATCACCTCTCGAGCGTTCTGCAGCAATCGTACATGAATGCTCTGCAATGTCTGAGCAGGAACAAGAAGCTGGAGTCCAGCAGTCTGTGAAAGACTTGGGAAAAACAGTTGTCAAGCTGGGACATTATTAAATTAGGCTTATCTCCAGCTCTGCTCGTGGCCAAACACTCATTCCCAGGGACAGGTAACCACCTCATGTGTTGATCGCTGCCATTGGCATTATTGGAGATGTTGGAGGAGGCTTCAGGGTGACCCTCATCTGAAGGGACCTGGTGAGAGAGACCTTTCTACCATGCACCTCCCACGGAATCATCCCCACCCATCTAAGACATCAAGGAGAGCAAGTCCATGGGCAGGTCATGCAGGTGTTTCAGATTTGCTGCTTCCTTGCATTTTTATTCACTTCCAGAGGAGCTCGTGAAGACTTTCAGCTGTGCTAGACCTGGGCACATGGTGCTACCTAAATGCTGATGACATCTTCCAAATGCTGCCTGTTTGCCAGCTTTTGTGGCCTTTACATGAAATAACCAATGACAGTTGAATTATCAACTCTGAGCTGCTCCAGTGTGCGCTCTCCAATCTGCTATTCTTGCCCCATATAGCAGCCACAGATGGGGGAAATCCATGGTATGAAGAAGAGCAAAATACCTCCAGGACATTTGGACATCTTCTACCCATTGGTGAGCATCCTGTCCCCATCCAAAGGAGGACAAACGTCTGTTAATCTGCTGTGCTAATGCTGGTGCACCTGGTGAGAGGACAGCCAGCTTGGAGTGACCTGGGACTGCCGGCTAAAGCCACGCAGAGCTGGCCCAAAGCAGATGGCAGGAGGTGCTACCCATGTCTCTGCCTCTTCTCTGCACCCTCATTCTTGTTAAGAAAGTCTGCATTACCTACATCCCCATTGCATTCGCTTAGCTGCTCAATCTATAGGGAAATCTCAGTTGCAAGGGCTGGGCATAAGCAAAGAGAATCAACACAAAGGTAAAAAGGGAGAATTGTAATTAACAACAACAAAAATAGATTACACAAGACCATTTCTCTTAAAGTTTTTAATAGCAAACATTACAGAGTGCAGGTTTTTCAAGCCAAACAGGAAGGAAAACAAACAAACAACTACAGCCAGCTAATTCACCGGCTTTTAGAAGTCAGGTTATCAACCAGGGACCCACAGACAGGAACTGATGAAGCACAAATCTCCAGGGAAACAGATGAGGTTTTCAAAGAACACAAACATATAAAACCCTAAGATATACGTAGATTTATAAATAAACCCAGGGAAGAGCTGGACACCTGATTCCCAGGCTGAGGGTTATGAGCTGGAAGAAGAGACTGAAGACTTGACCCACACTGTTAAAATCTGGAAACGGTTGGGGAGGTAATTTGAGTATATGCAAATCTTTGTGAGAGTGATTGCTGCTGGCCTGAATGTGGCAGCAGAAGAAGAGGGCAAAGAAAAGCTGAAGAATATCTAGAAATATGGAGGCCAAGTGTTAGGCAGCTCCATCCTCTCCGAAGGACAGTGATGGTTATGGAAGAGTGATCCGCAGCACTGCAGGCAATCTTTAGGGCAGAAACACTGCTATTAAGTTGTATCAGAAACTACAAGGCTCTTGAGAGATCCCAAGCTCTGCTTTGGGATGACCTGCCGTGGGCTGAGCTGCTCTTATTGCTTTCCAAACATCTCTCAACCGCCAGACAGTTTATATTTCCAATGACACAGTAATGGATAGGGTTTAATACCTACAGGCAAGAGTTAAATGGCCTCTTGGCGATGTGTAAATTAGCAAGTGGACAGTTGCCCCAGAGAGAAATGGCAAACAAATATTTATTAGTTGTTTCAAAGAACCACAGCCATAAAACTTTGTCGTTTGACTGCAGAAGTGTTTGTGTTTTCACTAAAACCAATGCTAAAGGTGATGGCTTTATTCCTGACTGAGGTAACGTGTAACTCTGTGATTTACTGCCTTCAGGTAACAGAAAAAAACCGCAGAATATGTTTTAATGTACATTGCTCTTGCAGTATGCTAGGAAGATGCCAAGCAGGAATTTAAATACCATTTTACATGAGCAAAATTACTGTTGGTTTCACTAAAATATCTGATTTTGTGACTGCTGTGCTTTTTATCAGAGCAATCACCCACTTTCTGGGCAAAGGGCTCCGGCTAAATGATGACGTAGTGGGACAAAATGGTGCACCAAGGAAGATGACAGAGAGAGCATTAGCACTGGAACATGTAATAGGGCTTGATGCTGGATACAATACTGTCCAACAACCCCATTAGCAACCTGGAGGATGGGACAGAGAGCACTCTTAGCAAGTCAGCAGATGACACAGGATGCTTGATGGGTGTCCTGCTCTTCAGGGTGACCTTGAAAGCTGGAGAAATGGGCCAAAGGGAGTCTCATGATGTTCTACATAGGGACACAACAGTAACTGCTCCTGATCTGAGGGCTGTGGTTAAGTACGAATTTATAGAAGATCATGGCATGTAGACTTCACTCCAGCCTTTGAAATAACTTGTGTTTCAGTGACCCCAGCATCCTGAGTCAACCTGGTTAAGGAAATATGCACTGAGAGGTCATAAACGAGGCCAGGACCTCTATAACTCTGTGGAGACTCCTCAGTGCCTGGAGACAGACGACCTTCAGACTCTGGTTTCCTACAGCCTTATCTCCATGGATAATACAGTCACCCTGCAAAATAGGCACTCTTTAAAATAGATGGTCTCCAAGTGTTTGGCTGGAGGATTCCAACAAAATTCACAGAGAACATTCTGATGATTTCAAAAGACAAAAGAAAGTTTGATGATGATTACTCTCTGCAAGAATTTCCCAGGTCTGCAGGGAAGCTTGTTTTTAGCTTTCTGTGGGGAAAAGATGTAGCTACTAGTCCGCTTACAGCAGGGAAAATACATTCTTTCCAGTATACTCGAGTGAATTGTGACTGAAGTATTTCACTGCTCTGTTCTTGCTAATTCATCTTTCAGCTGAGGCCATGACCAAAAAAAATGCTATCCCCAAAGGAAGACTTCATTTTTCTGGGAAGACATGAATTAGCACAAATTAAAATTCTATCTGCATAATTCACTTGGAATTCTAATTGAAATGCTTTTGCAATCTTAATTACACCATTTGTTCCTCATTTAATTGCGTAATGCTACTGAATCAAGTTAAAAAGGAAAAGCTGCTGTCTGACTTTTCTTATGAGACACCTAAGCCTGGGTAGCTGTTCCTGGGAAGCTTTGACCATGTGTCATCAGGCAGCTGGTCCCAGCCTCCTGAGGCTATATATTCTCAGTTCTCCCTTAGGATACATCAGTATTAACTTGAAGAAGCCCTCTGTGCCCCACCAAAAGCCAAGTCACCCAGGTGCCTGACAAAATGAGAAGTAAAAGAAGGGGAGGAAGAAAAATAACTCCAGGATGGATTTAGATGAGCTGTTATTAATGATGGAAATTCCTTTATTAACCCCTCCAAATCAGCTTTGCTGTTGCTGAGGAAGGGAGGGGAAAATTGTGAAGATAACTGAAATACATTGAAGGGACAAACTCCATAGTAGTCTGTGCAGAAAGACGTGAGACACCAGATAAATCCCTATGGACTATCTGCATGTTTACACTGCTTTTATATAAAATAACTGGACTGTGGGCTTTCCAGAAGTGACAAATCCGGAGCTGAGTGACTTGGTCTGAAAGTCAGATCAGTTTTACGTGGCCTCTAATGCCCCCAGACTACTTTCCTTCATCAAGACTACTGCTTCATTAGTGCAGAAGGTGAATTTCATAGCGACACCAAAGTCTATTCTCATATGTTATCTTTGCCTAGAGAATAGGACTTTTGACATAAACCTGGAAGGTAGTTCAAAGTCTTGCTGCATAAACACACATCCATTTTTTGTACTTTAGGAATAGGTAATGTAAGAGTTGAAAGGTGAAGGTTATGGCAGTTCGTGTTTATTTCACCAAGAGCCAAGAGATGGGAAACATCTGGCACTTACACACCATGCAAGTCTTAAAAACAAAGAGACCTAGACTTTAGTCCGGCTGAGCAAGCACTGGGATAAAAGCTAATGACAGGCTGCTTATTTAAAGGGATCATAATACAGAACAGCCATGTAGGGAACCAGGGAGGATTCGGGAGGGGGAAAATGAGGGGAAAATTTAGCTTTGTATTTCCAAGTTAAGGGTCAAAGCCTGACTTCAGTTACACTCCAGTGTCAATCCTGACCTGCAGGTCTTATGCAGCATGTAGGACCCTCCTGATTTCACCCTTTCCTGCTTTCCAACATGACCAAATATCCAAAGCAGTGCTCGGAAGTGCTGCTGATGTGTTTCACGTGTGACGATGTAGAAGTCCTCAGGATCAATTGTTTTCATGAAGGTGAGAGGAGAGCCTGAGCACAGAAGCAGTGACTCACAGGGATGTGAGTTGTCATGTTCGTGTAGAAAGCTCATCAGCGCTTCTTAGGAATGGTGGAGGTGTCCAAGCACTTTGTTGTGGCTTCACCTGCTGTGTGTCATCTTGCAAAGCCTTGTCCTGAAAAAGGTGTTTTGTAGAGTGAGGTTCCCTCCTTTAGAAAAATCCCAGGCTGAACATGTTTTATTGTGGCAGCTCCTCTTCAAAACACATCACTTTGATCTCCCATCTTCTTTACTCATTTCCCAGAATGAAATGGTGTCTTCAGCAGAATCCATCTTGACAAGCAGGGATTTACCAAGAAACTGAAGAGTCCTGACTCTATTGCCCCTTTCCCCACTGCCCATTGACATTGTACAGACCATGCTCCCACACCAGCTCAGCCAATGTGGATGGGCTGCATGGTCACCCCCTGCCCCACCAGACTCCTGGCTTTTCCTAATATCCTATCCACTTCCTAGTGGTTTCATGAAAGCTTCAACTCCCACCGCAAAAAACCAAAATCATGTAAAAGGAAAAAAATAAGATTATTTGTTCATGATGTGTCATCCATGTGTCATTCCTCAGCCAAGAACACATGTGCTACAGCCATGCTGTTTCGTTCGTAGTCCCCTATGTGCTGCTTTGATGACAGTGTGAGAACATTAGAGCTAAGGAGAGCTCCACTTTTTGCTTTTGGTGAGGTAAGTTTCCAACCCCAACCTCTCAATGACACCAAGAATTAATATTTAACATATCTCCAGAGTAATGAGGAAATGTGGTCTCCTCCTTCTAAGATTTTAAAGCTAACTATTGAAAACTGAACATTTTCTACCTGGTAGCAAACATGCATGAGAGTCCTCCATAACCTGGTGGTTTTTCAAGGGAAAAGACCTGTCACAGGCACACAACTAAGCAGCATAAAACCTCTTGCTCCTATAACATGTGATATGGAAACAACGGCTACTGTCCTAGAAAGAGATTTCTGAGGGTGGCTACGTGACAGGAGCTCAAGTGCTCCAATTCTGATTAAGGCTGTGGTTTGCATCCAACTGTAAGATTTGTGGTATCGTACCACCAGTGCCGTGTGCCAGACGAGCAACACGCTGCTACAGCACAGACAAACTCCACTTAATGGTTCGCATTTGTCAAAAAAAAAAAAACCACACCCAAAAACAAACAAAAAAACCTAACCCTTTATAACAGCAGGTTTTTTAGCATATCAGTATTGTCTTAACTTCATGTTGGACCAGCTATCTTCTGCCTTTCCACAGCAGGGATGCAGCTAGCACAGAAATATAAAGCTGGTATAAATTCCATCTCATGTCCCTTGGCTAATTTGACAAAACACAATCATGTGTCCATGCCTGATCCACATTAGATTTATAGTCCTGGGTGAGCTGGTAGTGCACAGATCTGGTATTAATAATCCTGGAACCACAGCCTAAATCTATTAGCTGGAAGCAGTTATATGATTCTTAATCCTATTTTGTGTCAGAGCAGATGACTGCAACCAAGACAGAGCAGAAAGTACATGTTTTTGCCTGGCTAAACTTGCCCTCAGCCTGAGCTTACGGAGAGTTCAAGCCCCTCCAGGTATTAACCTTAAAACTGATGTTATGGGGGCACTTTACAAGAATTGAACTTAGAAATCCAAGAGCATAAAGGATGAAGTTTTGCCCTGCAAGAAACAGACTCTTTTTGCTTGAAAGATGCTTATATCCCATGCAAAGAAACATTATCAATGTTTGAGAACCCACCACTGGAGCAGGATGAAAGCTTACATGCTTAACATAATTTGCAAGCATGCTAAAGATTTGGAACAGTATTCCCTGAAAACTTAATGAGACCCATACTGCAAGAGTCCACCATTAAAAAGCAGCTCCCTTCCTTAGAATGATTTGCCCATACTAAATATCTGAAAATCATAATCCTACTGCTTCCTCAGCAATTAGATATTTTTATATACTACATTTCTTTAATAATACTGAAACTTTTCTTTTTTTTTTCTTTTTTTAAAGCCGTCCCCTTACAAACACATTATTAAATTACGGTTTATAGCTCTTGCAGTGGGGTAAATTATGGTTGTTTTATTAA
The DNA here is from genome assembly GCF_001431845.1 of Calidris pugnax. Classification (NCBI taxonomy): domain Eukaryota; kingdom Metazoa; phylum Chordata; class Aves; order Charadriiformes; family Scolopacidae; genus Calidris; species Calidris pugnax. The sequence continues at coordinate 3,157,553 of NW_015090812.1, forward strand.
AGTATTTTAAAGACTGGAGTTTTACCGACATGTTGCTCATTGCCAATAGTTGCCCATGAATGCTGCAAAGGTGCAAGTTGCATCTCACAGAGTCCTTCTACACACCAGGAGGGAATTTATGTTTGGTTTTCTACATAATGGGATATCACAGAAAGCACGTCCCAGCTGATCCGAAACTCTGATGTTTAACACCCATTATCTATGTTGGGGGTGTCGTATTTTCTCTCTCACAAGCATTGTGACCCCAGGAGGCTGAGGCTGTAGCCTGTTACTGTTCTTCTGTTTATTCTTATTGCATTAGTTTATTTGCTTCTTTGCAAATGACCCTGCTTCTCCACAGCTGCTGGCCCACCAGGAGCTCCTCAACTTGAAGCGCTACACATGCTTACCAAATTGAAAACCATGAATAAACTATTGGCACCATCCAGAGGCAACGAAAATGCAAACTCATGCCATTATTCCAACCACGCCAAAGGGCACGTGTGCCTTCAGGACCCACTTCTCCTCTGCGCCACCCCTCCCTGGAGTTACACATTGACACCAGGAAAAGGAAAATCAGATCCCAGATACTAAACAGGATACTTGGGCCTTGTTTGGAGCCTGTACCGCCTCTTCCCACTTCCGCAGGCTCGTATCTGTGATTGATAACTCTGTGCTTCTGTCCTTGTGTTTTCTGATGCTCGGTTGTGTTGGGAGAACAGACCCACACGCGTGTGCGGTCGCCGCGCCGAAGCTCCAACAGCTTCTCCAGTGGCTGATCCCGCGGGAGGGAGAGCTCCCTTGTCTTCTGCTCCGAGCCATTTCTGTGCAAGGCATTTGGCACTGAAACAGGAAATTAAGGGCTGTAGGAAAGCAACCTTTGGCCTTTAATTCACTTTTTTAATAAAATCATTAAAAGAAACCTACTCCCCGCCAGACATTATGGGAAATTGCTTTAATGATACTTGCAAGCAAAACACATTCACTCAGCTGCATGCACGGCTTGCTCAATAGCTTCAGCTCCCTTATTTGTGTGTTTGCAGTATGAAAATGGTTTGAATTATAAAGGCAGGCTAGAAAGTTTTATATGAACCAGGCCACGATAACAACTAGAGGCCAGGTTCTCTCCGTTATACACTTCTCCAACACGTAAACAACAGTTATAAAGTTTTGCTAGGAAAGAGCAGTAAGTTTGAGCCAAAGGCAAGCGTCAACAACACAAAAGGATAAAGAGAGCAGAGGGGTTTTGTGTCCTCCTGGTCTCTAGGTCTCTACCAGGAGCAAAATGGGTGCCATGAACTGCACACAACTGTTTTCCCATTGACTTTAAAGTTTGCCATTGCGTGTTTGTGTAGGCTCGTGCGAAAAAAATCATGACATTTTTGTACTAGAGAAGAAGCAAATCTTGCTTTATAATTGTTAAATTCATAACTTACCACTTGGGCACATATAAATCTATTTAAGAAATTTTATTAACTGAACTGAGCCTATGGACAGGAAGATGGTTATTGAGGACACCTGAAAAATTACAGGAGAGATCTTTGTTAAACCAAATTCATTGTTTCATTACAGAAGTGAAATTTTAAAAGACTGAATAATTTCTATCTATCCAGTGCAAAATTTGCCTCCATGTACTTTGATTCTGTATTTCTTTCTTTCCCATTGTATAGAACAATGTTAATCAACAAACTTGGTAGTCAGTTTTCTACAATCAATAAATTCTAAGTCCAAGCCACAGTAGCTTTTATGTCTGTATGTTGTAAAAGTAAATTTACATCATATGTCAAACATTACACATGAAGACAAAAACAACGCTGATTTCAAGTCCTAAAAGATATATGTGTATCCATAAAACCAGCAAGCTGTGTCCTGAATACAGCTGGAAGATCATACTCTGACCAAATGGCTTTTTGTCTAAGACTGGAGATCTGTCAGACTCAACTGTTTTCCAGAACCGCATCTGTTTCAGGGAGCTTTGGGGAAAGGCAGGACGAGCCCCTGGTTTACTACCAGTCCTGGGGGAACCCAAATTTTCCAGCTTCTAGGGCTGTGGAGCAGCAAAGGGGTCATGACGGGTTCTCAGAGTCTCCAGGACGGCAAGAATTGAACCCAAATCAGAGCTGTGCTGTACACTCTTCCCCAGCAGAGAGCCAGGCAGCCTGGTAAAGTTTGGTCACCAGAGGGAAATGACAAAGGAGGAGAGACCCAGCTGCGCTAATTAATCACAGGGTGGCTTGATAGCACCTGTGTGGTCTTGAGAAAAGCAGATCTGATCCTGGCAAAAAGGACTGAGCAGACATGAGGGAGCAGGGAAGCCTTTGTGAGAGGTGTTGATAAGAGCCCATTGGGGATCTGGCATGTGTTGCTGTGTGCCCTCCAAGCAAGGAGAATCCCAACCAGAAGAACTGCAGAAAAAGGGCAACTAGAAAGTCCAGGGAATAAGCACCATTTCTTACAAGAGAAAACTTAAAACCTGTGGGACCTCTAGCTTACTAAATCTAAGAAGGACACAATATCTGTCTAAAACTATATTGGAGAAGAGCAGCGGAAAGGAAGAAAATATTGCTTTAATTAAAAGAAAAATGTAGCACAAGGAGGATGGAGTATAATCTCTGCCTGTATTTACATAAACATACAAGGACCTCCACTGACTAGAGGAAAGAATGGTCAGCACAGTTTTAAGGTAAGTGTTTTTACCCCAACGTGCTGGAGGTAGTACAATCTTCTTGTTCTGGCCATAGTTATTTATGGCTTTTTTTTCCCCCAAAATGGACATATATTGCTACTCATCTTTCTAACTGCGGGAGCCTGCACCTTGGAGGCTGGGAAACACAGCAGAAAGGAAAGAGGTGGAACCAGAAGAGAAGACCTGTTCATGGGCTCTGTGCTCGTGTCGTTTTTCACGTTCTCCATGAAAAAAAATGCTGCTTCTGGAGAGTGCACAATGAGAGTATTTCCAGAACGTTTTCCAATGTTTTCTAATGACATGACAGTAGTTTATTTGGGTGGACTCCTTCCTTTGGCTAGTCGTGTCCCCATTTTTGGCTGGAAACCTCCACGGATGAGTAAGGAAAGGAACGCCACCTATTCCCACAAGTAAAGAGGTTTTTTGAGCTGCAGTTTTTAACAAAGAAAACCCCTGTGTACCTTTCTCATGGAAGGAATTTATTAGAAAATCCCTAATGAAAATTAATATATCTCTGAAATGAGCTTTTTTTCTAATGCCTTGCCATCTTGCTGGGAAGTCACTGGGTGGAGGCAACTGGATTTCAAGCTGGATCTGGTTAGTATAAACAGCCACCTGGTGAATACTAAAGAGTATTTTTGCCTTCCCTGGGTGTGGCCTGGTTTACACTCAGGAGAAGAACTGATCCTCAGACAGTCATGTTGTACCACTAGGGATTAGAACACAAATAGGGATGTCATGAAATCACTGCATTGCTTTCCTCCAGCCACACTGCACGGACATTATTCTAACACAACGGTTCCTTCTAGAGCCCCCAGGCCAGAACAATCCGAAATCAGGCATTTGCAGTTCCTGCTTATCCAACTACTTTTCCATCTGACGCCAAGATGTTTTAAGAAGCTGTCCTGCTAAACCTGTGCTACCTGTTGGTAACACAGAAATGACAATGCTTCCTTACAAGGATGGCGAAGGATGCCGAGGGCCATCCATGAAGTGTCCAAACCCGGTGGTGATGAGGCCACAGCAGTGTCACGGGGAGATTTGGGATGCCAGGCTGCAGCAGCTCCTTCCAGACAGCTTGCGGCATCGCAGACCTGCTCTGAAGCCTATTGACACTGAAGGACTCCCACTGGCTTTTATCAGCTTTGGCTCACATCCTTGGCATCTGGTTCATGCCTCTTTATTTATAATGTCATGCATATCAGAAGCAGCCTCCCAGGGAAAATACGCCAACTCATCTTCTTGCTCAAAGAAGCCATTTAGCTGTGATCGTAATCTGTGATTTCATTGCTAACCCCTATTTGCCTTCACAGTTAGACTCTCTGGGGATAGAGTTTTATTTCTTTGGCACAGCTTAACCATTGTGCTGCGCAAATCTATCTGTCTATTTATCTCATGCATACCTATATAATAAGCATGTATGTGATGAATAATAAGTACATAGGTGTTACGGGCCTCCTTTGTATTTCTTTGGCACTATTAATAGCCTTTAAAAGTGGAAATAACTCTCATTTGTGCCAGCTCTAAGCTGTCTTGCTACAGTCCAAGCACTGTAAGGGAGTTTTATTATAAACAGAACATTTCTGAATAATTAATCATTCTGATATAAGACACACATACCAATTCCAAATAACGCCTCTATGCGTTCTTGGTTGAAAGGGGCAAATGAAAGATGGGGAAAAAATGGAGTCAAAATAAGGAGCTAAGACATAGAATCCAGCCAGGAAAGCATAGACTTTTTTTTCCTCCTTACTCATATAAGTCAGAACATATTTTCCCTATAAAGTAAATGGGTAGGACATGCAAATGTACCTTTGAGAGTATCTCAGCTACATGTCCAACAGTGGGGCATAAGGATGGGGTGCTGGACAACATCATCTGCTATTAAACACCAAGCACAGGCCCAAAAAGTAAGTGCCAAGCCCTTGGCACTGCAGCAGTAGAGGTGCAACCTGTCAGGCTGCCCAGAGGCATCTGTGTGTATGAGCTGGTGCAGCCGGTCACTTGTTTCACTTTTAAGAAACCCAAACAATTATAGACACATGCACTTTTTAGCTTTAGCAGCTGTAGCAGAATTCACTAGGGTGAGATGGTCAAGAAGCTCGTGCGAGGCAAGAAGTTTGGTGGTTGCTCATAATTTCAATGGGTGCTTCACTGCACTTCATTCTTTTTTTGGGAAACATAATGAATTGGCGTGTGGCACGAGGAGGCTATAGTCCATACGGACACAGACTACACTATTACTCACTGCTTTCTATTCACTGTCCAGCTCATGTTCCTGTTCCTGAAAGTCAGCCTTGCCCTGCTTCAAACGAGTGGTTCATTATCATATGGAAGTGGAGTCACAGGATGGTCTCTGTATGGCGTGGTAGGACACAAAATGACCCTGAGTCTTTAAACATGCAGCACAGCTATGGAGAACCCAGAGGGATGTGTTGATTTTGCTGGGTTAATTGTACAGCAGGATCATCTTAAGGATGAGAGCTAATTTCTGCTTTTTCCAGTCGTTGCATGTTTTCTCTCATGCCATCCGAAGTCTCTCAAATCCAGCCAAACACATCTTTAGTAAATAAAGGTTGAAAGAGCTTTGTTTTGCAGTCGTGTAATGTGAAATTATATGTAATATACGAAGTTAAAAACAAACAAACAAACAAAAATGAGAGTGGTTCACAGGAATAATGCATTTCTTCTCTGACTAATACAAAAAGCATTGTCAGAGCACTCCCAGAACCAGCATCTCTAAACGGCCTCAACCTTTGAAATCCTGCTGCCACCTATTTCTAAAACACTGGTGAGCTGGCATCATCTTCCATGCCGTGAGACGTGGGCTGAATGTTTGGAGGAAATTTAACTTCTCCTTCATTCAAGACTCTACCAGCTGATGGTCTCAGGCAATCTCACCTGTGCTATGGCAGGATCAGTGTGGAGGGAAAAATCAGTGATTTATCATAGAACACCTGCCCATGGCCAGAAAAACCCTGTCCCAGTAATGGATGGCCCAGCCTTGCAGTTGAAATTCAGATCCAGGATGGGCTCACAACCAGCCATTCAATTAGGTAGTGTGGTTTGGATTATCCATGCTCATTTCTGAAAGGCAGGAGATTCTGTTGCTGCAGAGGAGCATAGATAGTCTAACTATAACTGAATCTGTCACAGGAGCCACATGAAAATCCCAAGAAACTGTGGAGTTTGGACGGTGCTTCCTTAGACTTTAGTAGCAAAGGTGGTTTTGGTTTTGGTTTGTTTGTTTTGTGTTTTTTTTTTTTTCAAATTGCTCTTTATGATGACTTCAATGAGAGAGGAAAATGGAGTGCCTGACTTTGCAACTTGCTTTTGGGATTTGGAAGGATTTTTTCCATATTAGGGATCAGGACTTTTACTACAAATCATTCCCAAACCCCACTGATCTCTTTCTGTCCCAGGAATACCATAACTGAAACATGCCTTGCACGCCCTGAGGGCCCTTTAGACCTTAACACCTTGGTCCCTGGTGCTAAACAACTGGCAAGAAAAAACTTGTGTCTTTAATGTCACTACAGCAGGGCAGCTTCTTACCACACAGAAAATCTCACAGCACTCTAAGTCTGTATTGCAAAGTTATAAATCAGCCCCATTTACCTAAGTGGACAAGTTCAAGTTGAAGTTATCAAGTATGACGGCTCGAGTGGCATCCTGTACGTCAGACCCAGAACTGAATGACCCCTCTTTTCCTTTTGCCAAGGAGACAAATGGTGAGATCGTGACAGATTTTATCTCTAATTCACATTTTTTAGCTGGGGACATAGGAAATTTTAAACTGAAAATAATATCTTCCCAGGGGCGTGTTGCAACTTTTTCCTGACAAGGTCTTTATTTTTAAAAACAGGGCAATAAACAGAACAACACCCAAATAATGACAAGATTGAACTTTGCGGATGTTTTCAAGCATTTGTCATCAAAGAGATACTGAACTGCTTGTCTCCAAAGGCCAGTTCATGAATGACTTTCCTTACAGCAGGACAGCATAGCATGCCTTGGCCTGTGCCGCTACCCTGGCTGAGATAAGCCCCTGCCAGATCTTTCATCTTTGTCCCACTGACAGAAGGTCCCTGGTGATCCCCTGTTGAAATATCAAAGCACTAATGACATACCACACTCGTTCTCCCACCATGAGGTTCCCCAGGACCACAATCTGGCCATGACATCTTATAGAAACCAGCAGTTGCTCTTGCATCAGCATGGGTGATCGGTGGCCGGGTTAGAGCACTTATACATGTCAGAGTGCTACAAATGGGATGCAGCCTGGTGGAAGATGGGGCCTTGGGTCTTTGTGCCCCGCTTAGTCAAGCAAAGCTCCCCCACGTTAAAAACAAAACAAAGCAAAACAAAAAGAAATATCGGGAAAACATCCTACTCCTTCAGTGCAGAGCAGCCAACTCATGTAATGTTAACACACATCTCAAGCGGAGATGCATTGCCCTTTCCCTTTGTGTTAGATAAACAGCAGCTTCTTTCCTTTTTTTCTTTCTTTATGACGGAAATCGTAACTGTGGAGCTTGCTGTACCACTCAGAGGCTGAGTTATTAACAGCCTTCACAACCCTTTCCATTAGGAAGCAACCAAACAAACTTGACAGGAGCATCATGTATTCCATCACTTTTACCAAATTCTGTTTATGTTATGTTTAAAGTGGATTTAGCATTCACAAGACCATATCACTTTTTGAAAGACAGGCAACAAAAGCTCTTGCTATTAACAGGAAAGGGACAGAAGAGGTCCTTCACACATCCTTGAAAGCTCTCTGCTGCTCTTCTGGCTCTTGAGCCTAAAGTGCAGTGAGGTCTCACATGTGGCGATGTGAGTTATGCAGAAATGGCCAAAACCGCACCCAGAATATTGATAATTTTCTGTCTCTGAAAAAGTGAATGGGAAGGTCAATCCCATTGAGTCATTCAACAAGTGATGGTTGACAGCCTTATGCTGGTGATGGCCATCGCCGCCAAACTGGACTCCGTTCAGAATAGTAATTGTTCTTCCTGCAGTGGGAATTTAACCAGTGGCTTTAGTGGTCTGGCCTTTACCGGGGTAAAAAGACAACGAGAAGCCTCACGGCCATCCAGCTTAAAGCCTGTTTCAACAACAAACAAGGGAGGGATTGTGTTTGGTTTCCTATCTACATCTGGACCCACCACAGCGGCTCATGACAGCCATGGGCTTCATCTCACCTCTGGATTATCCTCCAAAAAGCAAGTGGGATTTTATCCAGAGAAATTCTGTAAAGTGTGGTAAGTGGTAGCAGTAGCATTTCGTAAAATGTTTCATTTCACACAATTAGCTGTTTAGTCCGCAGAAGTATGTTTCTGAGACAATTCCCATTCCTCTGCTGTGCAGTGAAGCTAATTAATTTCACCTGACAATGTTATATTTTAAAACTGGAAATATCCTTTTTTTAAAGAAAAGGTTTCCAATCAGCCAGGCCTGCAGTGAGGCAGCTCTTATTGTTCCTTGGTTGGAAGAGACTTCGTGCCACGTGCAGACAAAAAAGTGATTATTAACCCTAATCCCTCCAGTGAACATCACACTAGTCCTGCAAACCGCTCTTGTGTTCCGATAAGGAAGGAAAACATAAATCCAAAATTTATTGGTCATCAGGCAGCATATTGTGGCTGGAATTTTCCAACGAGCTCAGCGTCTCTAGCTGTGGCCAAGCATTCAAAAGAAGCCCTTATTAGTCCAAAATAAATGTCTACGCTTTCAGAAGACAGGCAGAGATTAGGCACTGTCTGGGAAGAGACTCCATTTTTTTTTTTTATCACTTCCAAGTTTTGTTTCTGCACGTGAATTTTTGTCCTCGGGTCCGGCTGAGCTGGAAGAGGCACACGATGCTCTGCTTCTCAGAAGGGTCAGCCAAGCACAGGCACCACCGATGCCTGATGATCACTGCAATTTCGGGATGGCCTGGCCATATCTTCCACGTCTGGGTCAGGCAAAGAGCGATGCGGAGTCGATACAACCTTAAATCAGAAAGACTCCTCAGCTCTGCCCTCCGGAGCACAAGAGAAAAAAGCCTTGCAAATACTCACACCCCAGCAAAGCGCACACACAGATCGTATCACGTTGCCTACTGTAACACAAGAGAAATGAGAAATCAAAGACACTGGAGACTTTTATTGTTCTTTTTAAGTTCTCTCCCAGCAAATACGGTGCCCATATTTTACAAGGCTACAACACAATAATCTACCACCACCACTTTAACGACCAAGCAGTTGCAGAGTTGATCTATAAACTGATGTTGCCATTTAATGTGGTTTCCAGTGAACTGTAAAATTTATAGCTGTAACTAACACCCCCCCTGCCCCTCTCTCTTTTATGTTCTCCTCAAAAACAAGCTGCTCCACAGCTCCAAAAGGAAACGCGTAGAAAATCAATGTGTAACCTGAAGGGAGCTAATTAGGATCATATTCACATACCGTGGATCTGTGGCCTTCTGGTCAATTAAGCAGAGATTAATGTCTGACACTGGATGGATGAATACCACCAAAAGGAAAGGCATAGAAATATTCAGATCCACCCTTCTCACACGGCTTCTTTCTTGAAGAGTGCCAAAACTGCTGTGCAGAGCAGAGATCCTCTGGGAGCTTTCTTCCATGGGCTTTCCCCACTCTCTCCTTTGCAAACTTCTCGGCTCTTTTTGGGCAGGCTCACCACCATTACCATCTCAGCAAGGTGCCACTGGCACCCTTTCTTTGGCAGCTGCCTGGCATGGGTGTCCTTCCCTGCAGCTGATAAGAGTGGGTGTAAGATGAAATCCTCTTCTGCTCAGCTGGCCTGGCCTTTCTCATGTCCCCTTTCAAGTGATTGATGGGATTTAAATGGGCTTCACTTCAAGTCCACCACATGGGGAGAACCTTGTCCCAAACGAACGTCATGTTGGAAAATCTTCTTGGGCGCACACAAGCGCATGAGCTGATTTAAGCTCACTGTTGTGAACGCTTGGAAGAAAAACCGGGGGCCTGATCCCAAAGCCCATTAGCCTTTGGAAAGGCTCGCTATGATGTCCGTGGATTTTGGAACAAGCTTTTGATGCTTTCTGGTAAGAGCTGATGGAAAAAAATCTCCAAGCTTAATTGGGATGCGAGGGGGTGGAGGTGGTAAGGAAAATGTTTTTAGATGAACATCACCTTTGCGGTGGATGCATATGCTGCTCGAGGTCCATTGATACTTTCTGTAGAAAACTCCCACTCTTACTGCTTTTGTGTATTTGTTTATAGGGTGTAATCTTTTCTTTGGGGGGGGGGGGATTAACTTTCTGACCTCATGCAAGATCACATTTAATGTTTTAATCTTCTCAACAGCTTCCTAATGGGAAGGAGGATCCATTTCAAGACTTATCTGGATATTCAATCAAAACTTTGGCCTCCTTTCCCCTGCCACTGTCTCTCCACCATGAGCACAGCTGTCTGCAAGCACCGGGAGTGGTGATGATGCCATGATGTATTGAGGAATAGATGCACATTGTCTCCATGGGAGGTTTCTCAGGGGGTTGGAGAGAGCAATCCAAAGGGACACAAAATCTTCCCTGGGCTGTGCTGGGAGCTCCTGGGGTTGCAGCCTGTATATATTGGCTGATGATGGTTTTGGAGTATCGTCATGCTAAGCTCAGTCAAGGCTGCCACACTTTTATTAAACGACAGAGAAAAACAGAAGCAGAGGGCCAGATCCTGATGTCGTTTTTGCTAGTAAAACCAGGCACAAGTCAATGGGTAATAAACTTGCCATTGGAGAACCACCGTGCTGCGCCGTGTAATTATGGTCAACCACATAAAAATTGGTGGAGGTGGGAATGGAAGAGACCTGCCATCTTAGAGAGAAAGAAATTTGGAACTCTAATAGCAGGGGGAAAAAAGGATGGATAATGAACAACCGGATCCAAGTGCCTGGTCTGGGACATTCAAAAGTGTTAAATTAATGTTCTTCTTTTCCCTTAACTCAGTACTTCACTCTCTGTCTACATTTGCCAGGGGGGACCACTGGAAGTCTCCCTGCTCAGTGTGGTGTAATTATACCAAGATATCGTTGTGCGAAGCTGCAGACACCAGGACCCACTGTTTCCTGATGGGGCTCAATGTGGAAACGCTGAGCAAGTTGCAAATATCTTAGCAGAGCTATAGGATATTGATGGAGCACCACGTCACACAGCCAGCAAGTGTGTAACCAAGGAGCCCGTAAAGCAGAAACAGCAAAAAAGCCATTGCAAACAGCAACAAATATTATCTCTGTGAATCTGCTCTGCACACTCTGCAGCAGGGAGAGCTCAGCTCTAGTTTTACAAAACAGCCCAGCAGCTGTGCTATTTATATGTTCACCACCAAGCTTTCATTAATTTTAACATGTGTTAATGGACACCCCGTATTATTTTGGGAGACTAAATGTGAGATGTATTTAATTTCCTTAAATATCAAATATGGGTCAAGCAAAATAAACCATGGGTCGTATTTTTTTTTTTTAAGAGAAAAAAAAAAAGTGTCAGTCTAACAGAATTCAGACAGAGCAATGTCTGATCATATTTACAGAATTTATAGGTTTGGAAATCTCCAAAGAAATCTGAGGAAACCTAAAGCCTGCCTGAGTACATCGAGTGAAATTCCTCTTGGTGATGCGTAAATATTCCACAGGTCTTTACAAAAAAACCCTTTTAACTATATGTAAATATTCCACAATCTTTTAGAAAATGTCCAATTTAAAGGTGATGCTTAAAACAGGCTCTTTTTTTTTTTTTACTTTTAATTTTTTAAATGCCATTTGCAGATCCTATCATTTCCCTCAGCTTTCTTCCTTTTCCTAAAAACACCAGTGTTTCCAAACAGCCATACAAAGGCTTTCGAAACAGAGTCCTTGTGTTATTCAAAAAAAAGTTCTCAAAAATGAACTACACTCACCTAAATCAAATTGCAGCTACAAACAAACTTACTTCTCACCTCATCTTGTTCCTTAGGTTTTAATGGAAAACTGGCATAAAGCGTGGCAACAGAAGAAAGTACCTGCCACAAAAAATAAATCTGTCATACTTGGGAAAATCCATTCATCAAAGGAGGGAAAAATACAATGAAATCGTGAGAAGTTTATGGAATAAATCTGTAACTGATTTGGCTCTAATATTTAATCTCCCTCTGCTCCCTTGTAGTGTGATATTGTGTTCACCCTGCATAACTTGAACATGACAATGGGCTTTTAGTAGCAAATTTATAACTTAATCGGGATATTACTGGTATGGTAGGTAGGACAAAGCCAGTGTCTTCCAAGTGTTTCTGATTCAGGCCGGAGGGACAGACGCTCGGGGAGGTAAATCAGATGTAGCTTGACTGGTAACACATGACTTTGCAGAAGCGCCACTGATTTACACCACCGGAGAGCCTGGCTCTAATCTGCACTGGAAAAGGCATCTTCAAAGCAAAACCACCCCCGTACACACCGGTTCCGGTTAAACACAATCCTGTTTTGTCCTGGGAGCCAGGCTCTGGGACCACAGGTTTGTAGTGCCAGGAGAAACGCTCCCAGCTTCGTTCCTCTAACACCATAAAAACCTTTACCCTCACACACCGTGACGGGGATGCTGAGCTTGGGGACACACCAGGCTTCAAAGGAGGGTGAGGGGTGGCTGTGAAGGAGCTGACCTTGCAAAGAGGTTTGTTTATCGGCTCAAACTGGTGTCCTCCTCCAGCCCAGTGGCCAACTGAGTCAAATGGCTTCTGTTGGAGCCCATGAACCGCAGGGAAGAGGAGAGCCCATGGGAGGGCTGCAGCACCCGTCCAGAGATTTGCCTTTCCTGAGTGACAGCTTGATGAACTCGGGCGTGAGAAGCTGGCCCCTTTGAAGAAGTAATTATGAAGAAAAAAATAGCTCCGGATTGTGCCGTGCGTGTTTACACAACGCCAAAGAGAGGAGCAGGCCCTCCTTGGGACCGGTGCCGCAACAAGGAAGACGTATTTCAAAGAGTTATTTATTCACCGGAGATCCTGAAAGGATGTTTGTTGGATCATGCAGAAGAGTGGAAGCTCCTGAAATCCAGGATGCCATAACTTCAATTAGGAGCAGGCAGAAGATTTATCTCTCTGGGCTACTGGGAGCTTGTCACTACTTCAAGTGCCATAATTACCATTTGGTCTCCTCCCACCCGTGAACTCCACAGCGGCAGTCTCCTTTGTGACAGCCCTGATGGTGATTATTTATGTCATATAAACAACATATGTTGGCACAATCATCTTTCCCCATTTCTTAATTCACCAGTTTCTCAATGAGCTTTGCAAACGCAACGGAAATGGGCAGGAAAAGGATCAGCACTGAGCAAACGGAGGGGTTTCTCTGAGATGTTCTCCTCCTTCTCCTCGCCGAGGAAGAGTGAGAGTCTCTGCATGCCACCATGCTGCTGGTACTTGGGGAAGCACTGGCCTAGCCTTGTCCCTTAGGATGCTGTTGGCTCCCAGTGCTCCTCAGGATGTTGTTTAGTACAAAAGCAGTAAAAAAAAAGTGCGTGTGTGGCTATTTTTATAATAAAGCATCCACCTTCTGCCTTCCTGTGCCACGTGCTTGCTCTGAGATGGATGCCCCTCCCCGTCCCAGCCCCTTGCCTGCATCTTATTCCTCTATCCCTCTTGTTTTGTCTACTCTCTCCCTGATAATTGCCTGCATTTTTACAACGCATTGTTTTAATTCCAGCCACCAGCGAGATAAGGCTATCAGCTAGGGAAGAGGAGAGCCCATGGGAGGGCTGCAGCACCCGTCCAGAGATTTGCCTTTCCTGAGTGACAGCTTGATGAACTCGGGCGTGAGAAGCTGGCCCCTTTGAAGAAGTAATTATGCTGCTCGTCAAGAAAAAAATAGCTCCGGATTGTGCCGTGCGTGTTTACACAATGCCAAAGAGAGGAGCAGGCCCTCCTTGGGACCGGTGCCGCAACAAGGAAGACGCATTTCAAAGAGTTATTTATTCACCGGAGATCCTGAAAGGATGTTTGTTGGATCATGCAGAAGAGTGGAAGCTCCTGAAATCCAGGATGCCATAACTTCAATTAGGAGCAGGCAGAAGATTTATCTCTCTGGGCTACTGGGAGCTTGTCACTACTTCAAGTGCCATAATTACCATTTGGTCTCCTCCCACCCGTGAACTCCACAGCGGCAGTCTCCTTTGTGACAGCCCTGATGGTGATTATTTATGTCATATAAACAACATATGTTGGCACAATCATCTTTCCCCATTTCTTAATTCACCAGTTTCTCAATGAGCTTTGCAAACGCAACGGAAATGGGCAGGAAAAGGATCAGCACTGAGCAAACGGAGGGGTTTCTCTGAGATGTTCTCCTCCTTCTCCTCGCCGAGGAAGAGTGAGAGTCTCTGCATGCCACCATGCTGCTGGTACTTGGGGAAGCACTGGCCTAGCCTTGTCCCTTAGGATGCTGTTGGCTCCCAGTGCTCCTCAGGATGTCGTTTAGTACAAAAGCAGTAAAAAAAAGTGTGCGTGTGGCTATTTTTATAATAAAGCATCCACCTTCTGCCTTCCTGTGCCGCGTGCTTGCTCTGAGATGGATGCCCCTCCCCGTCCCAGCCCCTTGCCTGCATCTTATTCCTCTATCCCTCTTGTTTTGTCTACTCTCTCCCTGATAATTGCCTGCATTTTTACAACGCATTGTTTTAATTCCAGCCACCAGCGAGATAAGGCTATCAGCTTATCAATAGCTTTTGCTTAGGATAATCCCTGTATGCTCTTGTGAAAGGCACGCTCTGCAACACCCTCTGGATGGACCAGGGGGATGCTCAGCAACCATGGCCTTGCTGTACAGCCTGCAGCAGGTCGCCTCAGCTATTTTCCCATTTGACACCCTCTGTCTGCTTATTTTTGAGAGTAAGGCTGCCTTTTGATACAGATAGCCAGAGGCTGAACATGGGGGTGAGCCTTGACTGAATCCCTGCTGGCTACTGTAATAGAAATTGCATTGTAATGCACAACGTGTTGTCCTGCATCCAAGTTTTAGGCAAATATTTGTGTATAGATAAGCTGACATCTTGTTTAGCACATGCACTCTAATTTCCAATAAAACCTCTAATAAAGAATTATAAAGTGAATTTATTGCTTCACTTCAAAGCAAGGACATGCTGCCACTTTGAAGGGGTATTTGAAGTGTTAAATCCATTTCTACGATGCTTTAATACATTTTCTGTAGGGTTTTTTTTTTTTAGTTATTCTAATATTATTGTGCCACTCTGTTAAAAGGCCATAAAATATTTTAAAGAGCAATAAAAGTAAACACAAATGCTAAAAAGCCCATTCTTCTCTCTCCAACCCACTGAGAGAGGAAGAGACAGAGGATTTAGGCATAACAAAATTCATGGCAGCTGTGTAAATAAAATAAAAGAGCACACTGTTTTTCTGTTGATGGTGATTCTTAACATCTTGCTATCTAGCAGGAGCCCAAGGCAAGCCATGGGAAGGAAACAGAAACACCGAAGGAGAGCACGCAACGGAGTGTAGGCTTTGCATCCTTCCTGAAAATGGGAATCCAAACAAAAGAACAACAGCAGAAGCCTTTCCAGGGCAAGAGCCTTCATCCAGTAGACTTCACCTGCTGCAGGCATCAACCAGCTATTACAACCAGCGTTAATAAGGATGTACTCCTTGCCAAGCCAAAGTAGGCTTTGGTAGGACCAATCCCTGCTCCGAGATAACCTCCCTTTTCCTCTCTGGCTTTCTTTTGCTTTCTGCAAACCAGAAAGTTTAGCTTTGTGCTGGGTACCTGCTCATGGCTCACTGAAGTTCTGAAGAAGAGGGCTTTGAGAAGACATAGCTCAATAAACTGCATGGTTTGTACTACAGCCCACCCATGAATTTCACTCAGTGTAGGAAAAGAAAAATGATGAAAACAGTCAGAGAATCTTTCAAAAATCTGAGTAATGACTGTCGATGCTACTAAAAATAGAGACACAAACCCCCCCTGCCAAAATGGGTTTATCGCAGAGAAATTGGATACTCAATGTTGGTGCTCTCTGCAGAAATTTACATCAGTTCTCATAAAATAAAATAATGGGTTTTAAGCCAACATCTCTCCATTCTGTAAAATATTCCTGAGAAAAGTGTGGTGGTTTGTTTTTTGTTTTTTTTTTTTTCCCCAGCCTGGGACAGTGCAGGGAGCACAGCACCTTCCCACGCTGCCTCTGATTGTGAGCGATGGCCGCGCTCCCTCGGTCCAGGGCACCAAGGAGCTGGCAGAGCCCCTGTCAGCTCTCAGCCCTGCTGCCTGATTGAAAAAGTAAGACAGCAGCAAGGGTTATTCTATTCATAGCATCTTAAAATTTGAATTTGCTGCTAGGTCTACAGG
>NW_015090812.1:3175618-3213684 GCF_001431845.1 Calidris pugnax
TTCTTTCTGGAGAAAACTCCCACTCTTTCTTCTTTTTTGTTTTTGTTTATAGGGTGTAATCTTTTCTTTTGGGGGGGGGGGATTAACTTTCTGACCTCATGCAAGATCACATTTAATGTTTTAATCTTCTCAACAGCTTCCTAATGGGAAGGAGGATCCATTTCAAGACTTATCTGGATATTCAATCAAAACTTTGGCCTCCTTTCCCCTGCCACTGTCTCTCCACCATGAGCACAGCTGTCTGCAAGCACCGGGAGTGGTGATGATGCCATGATGTATTGAGGAATAGATGCACATTGTCTCCATGGGAGGTTTCTCAGGGGGTTGGAGAGAGCAATCCAAAGGGACACAAAATCTTCCCTGGGCTGTGCTGGGAGCTCCTGGGGTTGCAGCCTGTATATATTGGCTGATGATGGTTTTGGAGTATCGTCATGCTAAGCTCAGTCAAGGCTGCCACACTTTTATTAAACGACAGAGAAAAACAGAAGCAGAGGGCCAGATCCTGATGTCGTTTTTGCTAGTAAAACCAGGCACAAGTCAATGGGTAATAAACTTGCCATTGGAGAACCACCGTGCTGCGCCGTGTAATTATGGTCAACCACATAAAAATTGGTGGAGGTGGGAATGGAAGAGACCTGCCATCTTAGAGAGAAAGAAATTTGGAACTCTAATAGCAGGGGGAAAAAAGGATGGATAATGAACAACCGGATCCAAGTGCCTGGTCTGGGACATTCAAAAGTGTTAAATTAATGTTCTTCTTTTCCCTTAACTCAGTACTTCACTCTCTGTCTACATTTGCCAGGGGGGACCACTGGAAGTCTCCCTGCTCAGTGTGGTGTAATTATACCAAGATATCGTTGTGCGAAGCTGCAGACAC
Source organism: Calidris pugnax (assembly GCF_001431845.1). NCBI lineage: Eukaryota > Metazoa > Chordata > Aves > Charadriiformes > Scolopacidae > Calidris > Calidris pugnax. The sequence goes on from NW_015090812.1 coordinate 3,176,496, forward strand.
CAGGACCCACTGTTTCCTGATGGGGCTCAATGTGGAAACGCTGAGCAAGTTGCAAATATCTTAGCAGAGCTATAGGATATTGATGGAGCACCACGTCACACAGCCAGCAAGTGTGTAACCAAGGAGCCCGTAAAGCAGAAACAGCAAAAAAGCCATTGCAAACAGCAACAAATATTATCTCTGTGAATCTGCTCTGCACACTCTGCAGCAGGGAGAGCTCAGCTCTAGTTTTACAAAACAGCCCAGCAGCTGTGCTATTTATATGTTCACCACCAAGCTTTCATTAATTTTAACATGTGTTAATGGACACCCCGTATTATTTTGGGAGACTAAATGTGAGATGTATTTAATTTCCTTAAATATCAAATATGGGTCAAGCAAAATAAACCATGGGTCGTATTTTTTTTTTTTAAGAGAAAAAAAAAAAGTGTCAGTCTAACAGAATTCAGACAGAGCAATGTCTGATCATATTTACAGAATTTATAGGTTTGGAAATCTCCAAAGAAATCTGAGGAAACCTAAAGCCTGCCTGAGTACATCGAGTGAAATTCCTCTTGGTGATGCGTAAATATTCCACAGGTCTTTACAAAAAAACCCTTTTAACTATATGTAAATATTCCACAATCTTTTAGAAAATGTCCAATTTAAAGGTGATGCTTAAAACAGGCTCTTTTTTTTTTTTTACTTTTAATTTTTTAAATGCCATTTGCAGATCCTATCATTTCCCTCAGCTTTCTTCCTTTTCCTAAAAACACCAGTGTTTCCAAACAGCCATACAAAGGCTTTCGAAACAGAGTCCTTGTGTTATTCAAAAAAAAGTTCTCAAAAATGAACTACACTCACCTAAATCAAATTGCAGCTACAAACAAACTTACTTCTCACCTCATCTTGTTCCTTAGGTTTTAATGGAAAACTGGCATAAAGCGTGGCAACAGAAGAAAGTACCTGCCACAAAAAATAAATCTGTCATACTTGGGAAAATCCATTCATCAAAGGAGGGAAAAATACAATGAAATCGTGAGAAGTTTATGGAATAAATCTGTAACTGATTTGGCTCTAATATTTAATCTCCCTCTGCTCCCTTGTAGTGTGATATTGTGTTCACCCTGCATAACTTGAACATGACAATGGGCTTTTAGTAGCAAATTTATAACTTAATCGGGATATTACTGGTATGGTAGGTAGGACAAAGCCAGTGTCTTCCAAGTGTTTCTGATTCAGGCCGGAGGGACAGACGCTCGGGGAGGTAAATCAGATGTAGCTTGACTGGTAACACATGACTTTGCAGAAGCGCCACTGATTTACACCACCGGAGAGCCTGGCTCTAATCTGCACTGGAAAAGGCATCTTCAAAGCAAAACCACCCCCGTACACACCGGTTCCGGTTAAACACAATCCTGTTTTGTCCTGGGAGCCAGGCTCTGGGACCACAGGTTTGTAGTGCCAGGAGAAACGCTCCCAGCTTCGTTCCTCTAACACCATAAAAACCTTTACCCTCGCACACCGTGACGGGGATGCTGAGCTTGGGGACACACCAGGCTTCAAAGGAGGGTGAGGGGTGGCTGTGAAGGAGCTGACCTTGCAAAGAGGTTTGTTTATCGGCTCAAACTGGTGTCCTCCTCCAGCCCAGTGGCCAACTGAGTCAAATGGCTTCTGTTGGAGCCCATGAACCGCAGGGAAGAGGAGAGCCCATGGGAGGGCTGCAGCACCCGTCCAGAGATTTGCCTTTCCTGAGTGACAGCTTGATGAACTCGGGCGTGAGAAGCTGGCCCCTTTGAAGAAGTAATTATGAAGAAAAAAATAGCTCCGGATTGTGCCGTGCGTGTTTACACAACGCCAAAGAGAGGAGCAGGCCCTCCTTGGGACCGGTGCCGCAACAAGGAAGACGTATTTCAAAGAGTTATTTATTCACCGGAGATCCTGAAAGGATGTTTGTTGGATCATGCAGAAGAGTGGAAGCTCCTGAAATCCAGGATGCCATAACTTCAATTAGGAGCAGGCAGAAGATTTATCTCTCTGGGCTACTGGGAGCTTGTCACTACTTCAAGTGCCATAATTACCATTTGGTCTCCTCCCACCCGTGAACTCCACAGCGGCAGTCTCCTTTGTGACAGCCCTGATGGTGATTATTTATGTCATATAAACAACATATGTTGGCACAATCATCTTTCCCCATTTCTTAATTCACCAGTTTCTCAATGAGCTTTGCAAACGCAACGGAAATGGGCAGGAAAAGGATCAGCACTGAGCAAACGGAGGGGTTTCTCTGAGATGTTCTCCTCCTTCTCCTCGCCGAGGAAGAGTGAGAGTCTCTGCATGCCACCATGCTGCTGGTACTTGGGGAAGCACTGGCCTAGCCTTGTCCCTTAGGATGCTGTTGGCTCCCAGTGCTCCTCAGGATGTCGTTTAGTACAAAAGCAGTAAAAAAAAGTGTGCGTGTGGCTATTTTTATAATAAAGCATCCACCTTCTGCCTTCCTGTGCCGCGTGCTTGCTCTGAGATGGATGCCCCTCCCCGTCCCAGCCCCTTGCCTGCATCTTATTCCTCTATCCCTCTTGTTTTGTCTACTCTCTCCCTGATAATTGCCTGCATTTTTACAACGCATTGTTTTAATTCCAGCCACCAGCGAGATAAGGCTATCAGCTTATCAATAGCTTTTGCTTAGGATAATCCCTGTATGCTCTTGTGAAAGGCACGCTCTGCAACACCCTCTGGATGGACCAGGGGGATGCTCAGCAACCATGGCCTTGCTGTACAGCCTGCAGCAGGTCGCCTCAGCTATTTTCCCATTTGACACCCTCTGTCTGCTTATTTTTGAGAGTAAGGCTGCCTTTTGATACAGATAGCCAGAGGCTGAACATGGGGGTGAGCCTTGACTGAATCCCTGCTGGCTACTGTAATAGAAATTGCATTGTAATGCACAACGTGTTGTCCTGCATCCAAGTTTTAGGCAAATATTTGTGTATAGATAAGCTGACATCTTGTTTAGCACATGCACTCTAATTTCCAATAAAACCTCTAATAAAGAATTATAAAGTGAATTTATTGCTTCACTTCAAAGCAAGGACATGCTGCCACTTTGAAGGGGTATTTGAAGTGTTAAATCCATTTCTACGATGCTTTAATACATTTTCTGTAGGGTTTTTTTTTTTTAGTTATTCTAATATTATTGTGCCACTCTGTTAAAAGGCCATAAAATATTTTAAAGAGCAATAAAAGTAAACACAAATGCTAAAAAGCCCATTCTTCTCTCTCCAACCCACTGAGAGAGGAAGAGACAGAGGATTTAGGCATAACAAAATTCATGGCAGCTGTGTAAATAAAATAAAAGAGCACACTGTTTTTCTGTTGATGGTGATTCTTAACATCTTGCTATCTAGCAGGAGCCCAAGGCAAGCCATGGGAAGGAAACAGAAACACCGAAGGAGAGCACGCAACGGAGTGTAGGCTTTGCATCCTTCCTGAAAATGGGAATCCAAACAAAAGAACAACAGCAGAAGCCTTTCCAGGGCAAGAGCCTTCATCCAGTAGACTTCACCTGCTGCAGGCATCAACCAGCTATTACAACCAGCATTAATAAGGATGTACTCCTTGCCAAGCCAAAGTAGGCTTTGGTAGGACCAATCCCTGCTCCGAGATAACCTCCCTTTTCCTCTCTGGCTTTCTTTTGCTTTCTGCAAACCAGAAAGTTTAGCTTTGTGCTGGGTACCTGCTTATGGCTCACTAAAGTTTTGAAGAAGAGGGCTTTGAGAAGACATAACTCGATGAACTGCATGGTTTGTACTACAGCCCACCCATGAATTTCACTCAGTGTAGGAAGAGAAAAGAAAAATGATGAAAACAGTCAGAGAATCTTTCAAAAATCTGAGTAATGACTGTCGATGCTACTAAAAATAGAGACACAAACCCCCCCTGCCAAAATGGGTTTATCGCAGAGAAATTGGATACTCAATGTTGGTGCTCTCTGCAGAAATTTACATCAGTTCTCATAAAATAAAATAATGGGTTTTAAGCCAACATCTCTCCATTCTGTAAAATATTCCTGAGAAAAGTGTGGTGGTTTGTTTTTTGGTTTTTTTTTTTCCCCAGCCTGGGACAGTGCAGGGAGCACAGCACCTTCCCACGCTGCCTCTGATTGTGAGCGATGGCCGCGCTCGCTGGGTCCCCTTGGTCCAGGGCACCAAGGAGCTGGCAGAGCCCCTGTCAGCTCTCAGCCCCGCTGCCTGGTTGAAAAAATAAGACAGCAGCAAGGGTTATTCTATTCATAGCACCTTAAAATTTGAATTTGCTGCTAGGTCTACAGGCATGAGCTCAGGCCCTGGTTTACTGCTGAGGATGAGCACGAAGCCCCGTAATACAGTTTGTGTTTAGCATCCTCGGTCCAGGGCACCAAGGAGCTGGCAGAGCCCCTGTCAGCTCTCAGCCCTGCTGCCTGATTGAAAAAGTAAGACAGCAGCAAGGGTTATTCTATTCATAGCATCTTAAAATTTGAATTTGCTGCTAGGTCTACAGGTACGAGCTCAGGCCTTGGCTTACTGCTGAGGACGAGCAAGAAGCCCCGTAATACAGTTTGTGTTTAGCATTCAACAATAATTATCATAGAATCATAGAATCACAGAATGGCAATAATTATCATAGAATCATAGAATAGTTAGGGTTGGAAGGGACTTCAAAGATCATTGAGTTCCAACGCCCCTGCCATGGGCAGGGACACCTCCCACCAGACCAGGTTGCTCCAAGCCCCATCCAGCCTGGCCTTGAACCCCTCCCGGGATGGGGCAGCCACAGCTTCTCTGGGCAACCTGTTCCAGTGTCTCACCACCCTCATAGTAAAAAATTTCTTCCTGAGATCTAATCTGAATCTTTTTTCTTCCAATTTAAAACCGTTTCCCCTTGTCCTATCATTACACCTCCTGGCAAAGAGTCCCTTATACAACAAAACCTCCCAAACTGCCACATCTGTTGGAGATTTTGGAGATGTCAGGTATCTCACGGAAAGACTGCTTATTTTGCAAGATGCTGGTACAAACTCTCTTTGCCTTGAAGACTGTTTCACCAATGAGCTCTTACAAATGCAGTGTTTCACACACGACAGGCACTGGGGTGATGGCAGAACTGACAAGGAATTTGCCTTTGAAAGCCAAGTTGTGAAAGAAGGGTGGAATAAATCCAGAAGAACTGAGGTGAGGGAAAACTTAGTGGGAGCAAAACACAGCTAATGATCAGGTTGATCCAACAGGTAATGAGCATCATAGAGGCTCCCTTCAGAGCTGGAGACCTCCTGGCTTATGTTAGAGAGGTTTTCCAGGTAGGGAAAGGTAGTAGGATCCTGCCCTCAGCATATGTAATGGGCACTACAAGCCCTGATCAGGCTTGCAGGACCTTTGCTACCCCATTGCCCCACACCAGGCAGGGCACATGGCTCTCCTAAATCCTGATGAGTCCACTGCAGTCTGTATCTGCAGCACACACACAGACCCATGTGTTACATGAAAAAGGCGCTCGACAATGTTTTTCTGGAAGTGACTTCATTTGGTCTGAGACCTTAATGCAGGATTTGGTTGTATTTATTTATTTTCCCCTCTGTTTTCTTGTCCTAGACAACATATCTGCAGCTGTGAAGAGCTGATGACTCCCTTTGCTAAGCAGACTTTCTCCTGAGAGCCTTCTTTCAATGGTCTCCATTGTAACGATCTGGATTTTGCATTTCCGCCGTCGCCCTGACGAATGGAGTCCCAGGTCCTGGAGTCACTACAATGAGCACGGGGCAGAAATCACAGCCAAATTCACCAGCGCGGCTCACTGGCCTCTGATTTATTTCCCTCTGTGACCTCCCCATGGCTGCGGTCCAGGCGTGAGCCCACGTACCGCTGGAATCCTACACATCATTTCGGGGTCTTTACTCATCATTTACTAGACCGTGCTCTCTGAGTTGTCAGTACGGTTTCCAGGAGGCTCTCCTGGTGCTCAGCGGGGATTTGGCCACGGCTTTCCGGAAGGACAGGAATACTGAAAATACTAAAGTCCTCCAAGTTACTCACTTCAGCGTGTCTGTAAGGTCTGCATATGGAAAATTATTTGTCACTTCCTTGCAGACACTATTTTCAAAGGAGAGATATATCATTCTGGCAAGAGCGCAGCACCGTGATTTAATAGTTTGTTTATCTCTCAGGCCAGCTCTGCTGTATAAGCTCAGGAATCTAGCCCTGTCCTTTCTTCCTATCCTTTTTTGTTAAGGAGCACACAGCTCTGGTCTAATAAGGCTTGTTCGTTGAACGAGATCCACTGACATGAATGAACCCTGGCTACCAAGGGAAATGGGGTTTGCTGCGCTCAGAGCTTCATCCAGCGGGATGAGGCTGTTTGAAAGCCTCCAGTGACTCCAGCAGCTAAAGAGATTTAGAGATGGGAGTTCATCATACCATTTCACCAGCCAGACACAGTTGTAATGTTGGGATGTAGAGGCGTCGGAGGAGAAAACTGCTGTGAGAGAAGCTTTCTGGGGTAAAGAACCCATGAAAATGGTTCTCTTCATTCCTGTTAGCAGAGTAAGCGGAGGAAGGGATATGAATAGGGTTTCTATGTGAGCCACCAATTTTCTCCATTTCTCCTACCTCTGGCAGCCTTGGGTACCATTTATATCTGTATTACTGTAGCTCTCAGACCTGGCACACAACTAACCCAGATAAGAAGAGGAGCTTGCAAACCAACCCTGGACCTTACCACCCACCCTGATGACAGGCATCCCTTGACATTCCTTATCCCTGGCCATCTCAGTGATTTCAACCTCTAAAATCAAGAGTGCAGCCACACTTAGGTTTATATATAGTTTTAGGATGTTTTGAAGCAATAAGAGCTTTCTCTCATTTAGCTCTTGTTTTTTAAGAGGCAGAATACTTTATTTTCTATGCTTTATTAGACGCAAAGTTAAAAGGGGCCTGGTCTTGTGAGGGTTTGAGGGCACTTTGCTTTGGTAGAGTTTGGCTCCACAATGTATATTGAGTCCTAGATTTGCTTCTTTGGATAGAAGCTGAAGTACCTGTATGTTATGGATGCAGAAAAACCATGGATGTAGTCAGACCTCTTACAGGACAAGCCAAATTACATCTTTGGAGGGGGAACCAGACATTTCAGAGGTGAGACTGAAACTCATTAGAAATCAAGACAGAAGACCATGAAGTCCAGGGCTGTGAATGGAAGAAGTTAAATAACATCCCAAAGCCCTGAAAGGCCAGCCACCTCCTCCACCAAAACATTAAAGATGTCTCTTCACAAAATAAAGAAAAAAGTAATGTGCATTTTAGGGTTTGAGAGAGGTCTGCCTTCAGGAATTCCTTTGTCCATTTGCCCAAAAGTCTCAGTATCAGTTACAGCCCGTGAAACACTCAAAGCTTTCTGGGGTCTTTTAGCCAGCAGATTCCCTCTCTCTGCTTCCAAGGATTATTTTTTCCCCATTAGAATACAAATTTTGGACAATTTCCCTCTCATCATGCACAAGTGTAACAGATGATCTCTCACTGAATTATTTCAGAAATGCATTTATGGAGTCTGTTGTCTGGGATATAGAAGCTCCATCTTTCCTATGCTATATATTATCAAATACCATTAACAGGGTCCAAAGCATGAAAGAGTGCAACTGAGAAAAAGCTTCCACCAGTCAACCCAGACACTCTTGTACATCTGCACTGTGCTCATAATCTGCTTTGGATCTCTCTCTCGAGAGTGCCTTTTCCATGTGGAGGATGGAAAGCTATTGCTGATACCAGCTGAAGGAGCTGCTAATGTAGCTCAGGTGACAAAAGCTCACACCTTTTGGTCACATAGATCCCATGGCTGCTTCTCATTGAGGGGACAACCCTGGCCATTTCCAGCAACCCAATGCTGTTGATGCCATATACTGTTATGACATTGCTTGCTGACCTGGTGACATCTTTGGAAAAAGCCATGGCTGTCTGCAAAATTATTGTGATGGAAGAGAAGGGCTCCGGACACGTGGGTGTTCACCCTCCTGGTCTCTGTGTGCACAGGTTGGTTGTGTCCTGGCTCCTTGCTGGGAACTGACCCAAGCGTGGTCTGTCTTTTGTGTGTGCCTTGTTTCCTTGGGAAAGGAGGGGTCCAGGGGACATTTCATGAGGTCCCTTGGGTAGACAGGCTTCAAGCACGGGCTTACAAGCCTCACCATGCTGAATCATTAGTGCCGTCTACGCTTCATCCGTTGTGCTTGAGTCAGGCAAGGGAATGTCGTTATAAGGATTTATTTACAAAGAAAACAAAAAGAAATCACAAGCCCAATGCTCTACAATGGGTAGAACAGAAAATACTCTGCTCAGAGCCAAGCGAATAATTAAGCTGATACTTAGTGTTCTCTTTGTGTTTAAAATTGTGCATGTTCAGGGGTCTGGCCCCGATGCTGAACTTCTTAGGCAACCCAGCACTGCTCAGGACATTCTTCTTGGTTTACAAGGAATCTTTATTGAAGCAGTACACGATGATAAGCATTAATAGAAAGGACATTCCTCTCCCACAACTTTAAAGAGAAGCCATTAATTCCCTTTGCAGAAATGTGTGCAATGAGAATTCCTGGAAGGGTGGGGCAGGAGGGAGAAAGGACTGAGAGGTGAAAACCTGGGGAAATGGTGTCAAAAATAAAATGTTAGCTGTGTAGTGCGTGATGTATCTTTATGGATGCAATGTGTCTTGGGGGAAAAAAAAGCACTGGGCAGCCACTATTAGCAGCGTGTTCAACTTGATCATCCTGTCCTCAGCTAATGTCCCATGTACTGACTACCCCAGAAGCTGCTGGGCATGGTCAGCCCATTCAGCCCATTCCCTTCCCCGCTCGTTGTCTTCTGTCCTGCCCTAGTGCTGGTTGGTCCCAGACCTGTCTGTCATGCTGCTGCCCTCTCCTGTTGCATGGACTGTTGGATGCATAACCATCCTTCAGTGGACAGAGAGCATGTGGAGGGCAAGGACCAGGAAACTCTGCAAACATGGTGGCAACAGGAACATTGCCCTTGCATCAATTCGCTGCTGTTGCAAGGAAATCTGCTTCTGCAGGTCATGCTGGTCCTGAAGAGTAGCCATGTTGCCATGACCAGGGCTAACCCCAGGCTGTGGACACAAGGCCAAGTGCTGCAGGACCTCTTGCCACGTACCATCGCCCTGCAACAACCAGTCCACCAGGGCACCGAGCCCAGGGCCAAGAGCAGGACAGGAAGAGAGGAGACTGAGATGTCAGGAATCAGAAAGGCAATTAGCCACAGCCTCAGATAAGAGTAAAATATTCAGTCTGTCTTTGTTTTAATGTCATTGATCTAAACCAGAGATGCAACGATTTCCAGTGCAAAAGTTTACGGCCATAATCCTTGTTTGCTGGTGGAAATGGTTCTCTGGACTTCAGAGCGGGAGCGTGCCCTGTTGGTGCAGTTTATCTTCTGGTGAGCTAAAGACTTCAAGGAGATGGCTTTAACAAGGGGTTAGTAAACTTCACAGTTGTCTGCAGTATTTTATTGGAGGTCGGAGACGCTCTTCAAACATCTGTTTGGGAACGTAAACAAACAGCCGTGCCACGTCCGTTATGGCTGACTCACGGTTTTTGTGAAGGAGGTGATCAGTGGACTTAAATTACAGTTTGAAAGTGCAAGGTAGCTCCTAGGGTATGGCTTATAAGGAAATAAGAGGGTGAGGAGGCTCCATGCCATCAAGTTCTGGCCCTCTCCATTGCATTCACACTTCAATATTGCATCCCAAAAGGAAGATGGTGGTTGTTTTTCAGAATAAACATTCTGGGTCAGGAGCAATGATTAATACAGCAGAGATCTGGGAAAATACACCTCTGTAAACAACGTTTTATAGCTGTGAAAGGAAATGTGCATACCAAGAATCCTATGCCCCGCTTGCTGAACCAAATCAACAGGGAATTTCCTCACTTAGAAAGAAATATTCAGAAGATTTCATTCCTACAATACATTTCACCTAATCCATATTTCCCTGGAATGAAGAGATAGGATATAGACTGTGGTAGGAAATTTAATACAAGAGGAACCAAAGGAGGAGTCAGTGATATTTCTTATGTGGATAGCAGAATGAAATACATTAGAAAACCTTACTTTTACTATCGGTCACTGTAGAGAAAGTTTAAAATATAGATCCTGCCTGCCACAAATTTCCAATGTAACGTTATTGTAAGAATGTTGCACAAATATATATATGTGTGTGTGTGTGCGTGTATATGTATATATATATATCTTACCACAGAAATTCAGACATTTGACACTGAAAAAATGTGTGTCACCCAAATGAAAGAGTGAAATATGCAGGGTGCAAAGGCGTTAGTGATATTATCTCTTATCCGAGTGCCAGCCCTGCCAGCAGCTGGGAAAATGAGCTCCATGGGGGTTTGAGGTCAACAGAAGAAGCCCATATGGGTAACCTAATAGTGCAGTATAGGCAGGAATGATTTTCACTGCACAAAGGGCAATTTCATGGTCATCTCCCTTGGAAAGCTGGTGGGAGGTAGAGGCTGAACTGCTATTTGTGTCTTTGAAAACCTCTCCTGTAATATTTAGACAGAATGGCGACAGGGTTTTAAAAAAACACCCCAAAACAGGCAAAGGTGGAACCTGTTTAAATGGAATGCTGTCCAAGGATAGGAAAGTCTATCGGTTGAACAAGAGAAAACTCTTAAATGTTGACCTGTAGACCAACGTGCCTTTGATTAAACTACCCTTATCAGTGCTTGTGGCTGCAGGGGAGAACCCTTAATGTTTGGTGAGCCCTCAAGTGATATGCAACATGCTCTGTGTTTCAAGACACTCCAGAAGCCACTGACATGGTCACCGGGGATATAGGTAGCTCTGTCATTCATATAGAGAGTACAACAACCAACAAACTTAGCCCTGAACTTCAGGGGCTTAGTATCCTCCTTGTGTTCAACAACAAATGGTGTTACCAGAAAAAAATCTGCATTTCTCCTTGCAAGGATGACTTTCCTCACTCTCCTGGCAGAAGCTAGGCATGCAAAGTCCTTTTTTTTCCTGTAGATATACTCTCTTTCAATAGATTTCATAACATGTAGTAATCTTATTATGCCAGGTAGGTTGTTTTTCCAAAGAAAACAGGCCTTTTTAAAGAACTGCTTTTTTAAGAGGAAGACTGCTTTTTTCTAAGGAAAAAACAAGGCCTAGATGTGGCAGCAAGTCTTCTAGGAAATTCGAGGGATGATTCATTCTTCTGGTTGCCTTTGGTGCCAGGGGCCTCATGTCTCCTAGGCTGCCCATCACACATGGACATCACCTTGCAGAAGGCTTTCCCCAGTGCTCAGGGACATGAAGGTGTTCCTTGTATCATGGCTTTGCATGCTGCCGCAGGAGAGGAGAAGGAATCATAGAATCATAGAATCGTCTAGGTTGGAAGAAACCCTTGGGATCTATCCTACCCTACCATCTATCCTACTCTCCAAAGTCATCCCCTACACCATGTCCCTCAGCACTGCATCTAAACGGCCCTTAAACACAGCCAGGGATGGTGCCTCCACCACCTCCCTGGGCAGCCTGTTCCAATGCCCTATCACTCTTTTGGTGAAAAATTCTTTCCTAATGTTCAGTCTAAACCTACCCTGTTGGAGCTTGAAGCCGTTCCCTCTCGTTCTGTCACTAATTACCTGTGAGAAGAGACCAGCACCAACCTCTCTACAGTGTCTCTACAGTGTCAGGAAGGTGAGGAGGAGAAGAAAGTGGAGATGATGATTTGTGCTAGGTGAATATCAGCCCCTGGGTGTTAGACTACTATCCCAAATCTTTCTGAAAATTGAACAATTGGGTTAATAACAGGAAGCCAGGAGCTGGCAAATTACCATTCTTATAATCAGAACAGGAGGCTGAGAGAAGACGTGTTTTGGCAGTGATAGCTAATTTCCATGCCTCATTAAAACAACGTGGCTTATTCATATATTTTTAAGGCTATTTTTCATTTAAAGGATAATAGAGCAGGTGCCCCCTTTTATGAGGCGCTAATTCATTTTGGCTGAGCGGTTTGTGTTGGTGGAGGAAGCGGATTTATTCGCAGTGCCTGGGTAAACACGGTACCAGCCCTGCATTCCCCTGATACCAGGCTCTTATGGGAAAAGACACGACACACGTCACTTCCATGGTGTGTCTCTGGGCTCAGCTCTGAGTGGGCGCAACGACTGTCCCAGGAGCCCTTTCATCATGCATGTCCCCTGGGCTGTTTTCTTCCCAGAAGAGGCTCAACATTTTGATGCGGGTGTGACTGAAAAGTCACCCAAAAAGGGTAAATACGGGCTTATGGTATCAGGGTGCAGGAATGTACCCAGCCCCTGTGTTCAGTTCAGTTCAGTTCAATGGGTGGATGGTTCTGTCCGAGTTGCCAACCCACATCCCACCCCTGCAAGAGTGATGTTGTGAGACCAATATCAGAATTAACTTTGTCAGTCAAATCCTCTCTTATAGCTGGGGTGGTTCAAGGGCAATTCAGGTCTGCAGAGAGCTTTCTCCTTGAAGTCCCTACCCAAGAAGACCTGGTCTTGTATCACAGAATCACAGAATCTTCTAGGTTGGAAGGGACCTTAAAGATCATCTTGTCCAACCGTCAGCCTAACTGACAAAAATAGACACCCACACAACAAACAAAAAGCAACACCATCACGAAACCATATCTCCCAGCACTACATCAACCCATCTTTTGAACACCTCCAGGGATGGTGCCTCAACCCCCTCCCTGGGCAGCCCATTCCAATGGCTGATGACCCTTTCAGTGAAAAAATTTTTCCTAATATCCAGCCTGAACCTCCCCTGGTAGAACTTGAGGCCATTTCCTCTCGTCCTGTCACCTGTGACTTGAGAGAAGAGACCGACCCCCACCTCTCTACAACCTCCTTTCAGGTAGTTGTAGAGAGCACTAAGGTCTCTCCTTGTAGAAGGAAAATATATAATAAAGCATATTTCTTGAGTACATTGAGACTTTCCCCAGCAGCAGTCCTCCTAGGTGGAAACCCCTTTCTCCTTCCTACCTGGCTGCAGCCCTTCCACCCAGGGGACTGAGAGATGTGGTGGGCAGCAAAAGCACTGCTCAACCCAGAGGGTGTTTTGCAAAGGCAGCTCAAAGGTCTGCGCAGAGACACAACAGTGATAAGACAGAAGTAAGAGTGACCGAAAGCCTGCGTTAATGAAGGTGTGGGTCATAGTGATCCCACAACACCATTTACACAGAGTTTCTGGAACACAATCTTTGAAGGGATAAGGCTCTATTTTGACTGAATTTGGGCTGAAGGCTGTTGTGGTGGATTTCTTTGCTACGGCCCAAGAATCAATGGTTTGGCAGAAGCCTTTTGCTGCAAAATAGCAGAACTCGAGAGAGCGTTAAGTGTACAATAGAAAACACCAGAAAAATTGGCATTATGTTCATCCAAATAGGGGCTTTATCATTTGAGTTATGTAGATAAGTAGAGGCCAAGCATGTGTCTTCATCAGGCACTTCTATAACATGATCTGAACCAAAAAAGTTTGGGCTGAGCAATTTAGGAGCAAGGAGGAAATCCTGAAAAAATCTAACTTGTCCATTTTTATATATGAACTGGACATCTTAGCACAGAAGGGAGCCTGGTCTCTGAGGTCCAGCACCTTTTGCTAGACGATATATTGACTGTACGTACAATGCTGTAAAATATCCTGTCTGCTTTATCTTGGGTGGAGCAATAAAGGAAGGAAAGTCACAATAGCTCTCCTCCCTTTATCAAAATAGCCTGTGCCTATCTAAGAATCAAGGATAAATTAATAATAGCAATCCTTTGGGATTTGGGCTGCTGCTAGAAGCCAACGGGCGACATGGTGAATATGCATACTTGAATATCATCCAAGCATTTAACACCCTCTGATTTGGACAACATGTCTATGCAGCATCCCTCCAACCAGTTCCTGTGCAGCCTCATAAAATACGTAAACACAGTGCTCTTTTTTGAAAGCCTCTCCTTCCTTTCATATTAGTTTTTATAACCCTCTGCCGCTCTCCTCCCATAGAAGGTCCAGCACCTTCCAGCCTGCAGCCTCCCAGAGTCCCCATTGCAGATGGGGAATGGAACCTCCTGCATGTCCTTGATTTGTTTCTTTTTTTTTTTTTTTTCAGCAGCTGAAAGCTATCCCTGCTGAATGCCTCATTTGCACTAGGCCACATATTTACTCACATTTAATTTGGTGGCGCTGAATATTTATGCATTTCCTGAATTTAAAAATAACAGTGCAGAATTTTTCTTCTCCAAGGAAAGAAGAAGAATTAAAACTTGAAATGCTACAAGATTCCTAAGCCAAACAGAGAGGAAAAGTTTGGAGATGACCAGAGAAAGGACAGTAGGACTGAGTGACGATGTGGACACCACAGGCACTCTTCATGTCTGCACCAGGGCTGGTCGTGCTTTGTGAGGAGCAGACAGACCTAAAGGTGTTTTGCCCTCAGGATGGCTCAGCCAAGCGATACGGCACCTTAGAGCCAGGGCTGACTGCTGTCTCCTGGGCTGTCACGCAGAGAAATCAAACAAAGCATGAAGCATCCACGGTGCCCAGACACCCACGGTACCCAGACACCTCACAGAGCTGTCAGACACAAGCCCTGCCCTGGGGGAAGGCACAGCAAGTGATGGGTGAAACAGAGAGGGAAAGCTCCTGCAGAATGAGGCCATGTAGTGGCTAAGTAACAGCTAATTTTATTGCACAGTGCCTTTTATGTAGGCTAGCCTGGTTTATTTTATATAGCCAACTTGCTCTTTAGCGTGTGCGTGAAAGGAGTACCTTTTTTGGAAGGACTTGCCTGAAGTGAAGCTGATGATCAAGGAAGGGGAGCAAGCCAAGCAGAACAGGCTGGTGGGGCAAGTTCATAAACAACGTGCTAGCAAAGAGGGGGAAAGCTTTCTCTATACGAGAGAGATGGAAAGAGCCTCTTCAGGTAGGTCATAGGATGCGGGGGCACCAACAGGAACATCTACCCTGCGTGAATGGGATATCAACAGTTCAGTGGTGGAATATATTCTTTAATTTAAAGGACACTGATTCTGTCTAAATTGCAGAAACTCAAGTCCCAGGAATCCCTGGACAAATCTCAGCTGATCTGTGGGCAGGTCAGAAGCTCCACAGAGGGTTAATAATAATTATTTCTCACTGTTCGTGGTTTGATGGGAGAAGATCAACTATAAGGACATTCCTCATCTCATGCAGACTGAAACACAGTGGGTTTGGTTAAATGGAGAGTGCTCTACACATTTCCTGGGCACAGGAGGGAGCATGGGGAAGAACCATGCCCCAGAGGAGCAACCCTCCCTCCACTCTCCCCTATGACAATGGTTTTTTTTTTCACCCCTCCTTCTTCAGGATTTTTTTCAGCTGATGCCATCTGACCCTAATTCACTACGAAGGTACAACTTGCCCATTGTTTTCTCCAGGATCCCAGGCAAAAGAAGAGAGGTGACTGAGCCCAGTGTTTAGGCAGCAGTAGGTACACGTGGCTGTTAGTATTATAAGAGTCACAGCATCCCAAGAAGGAGAAAGAAAAAGCAGTAAAGCACATTTTCTCATGATTTATGCAACTGATACGAAATATTTGTTATACATTTCCTTTGGGATGTATTTTGGTTCAAAACCTGTGATACCAGCTGATAATGAGTTACACATTTATTTTGAAACAATGCAGACCAACGTTAATTGGAAGCACGTTCTGTTTGACTAAGCAGGTACAATAACTAAAATATTCACTGTTAGGCTTCTGCAACGATATTAATCAAAGCACTTTTTCTAAGCTACGAAAAGTCAACACAGCAGTGATCAGGTATTGTGAAAAACAAAGCAACAATCAACCAGGACCAGCTAAGGTGATTTTTCTTTTCTAGGACTGTTATGTTTTCATAAGAAAAATAAAAAAGCTTTCAACTGGGGCTACTAAATTTTTCATTGTCAGATGAAAACTTCTAGTGATTTCAGGAAATGTCAATTTTTTCCCCCATGGAAAGCAGGCCTTTTTTGTAAGGAAAAAAAAAAAAAAGGTGATTTAAGTTATAAGCCTGGCTGGAAATTTGTGACTAGTTTTTATACGTGTTCTTTCTGCTCTCTCTGGCAATCGCGTTGCATTTGCAAACATTAACTCGTTGCGCCGTGACCCAACTGCAACCATGTGAGATGGAAGACGTGGAGACACGTGAAGAAATGGAGACACGACGAGGTTTACAGCAGCTGCTGCTACAAAGCCAGCGTAGCTGAAAGCCTGATAACACCGTTCATCATCGTCACTTGTGTTACATTATCCTGCACGGTCACGCAAGCCAGGCTGAGACTACTGACTGCAACGTGGTGTACCCAGACACATGAGGAGGCTATTAGATCTCCTGGGATGGGATTTAATATTATCTATAGCAGGTCTGTGGTTACTGTCGTTATGCAAAAAAAATAATTAACATTCTTGGCCAGGAAAGTAAGGCACAAGGACAACTCTTAAGATGGCACATTAAGTGTAGAAAGCTGTGACAGCACTGTGCTAAATAGGCAGTCATCCCTCAAAATTTGAGAGTATCAACAACCTAGATTTTTTAAGATAGCAGAGAGATCTGCCTTTTATCCTTCCACTATTTTAATATAGATAAATGGCTAGAAACTATATACATAAGTGCAGATGACATAAGAATCTTTTCTGTGGGTGGAAATTAATTCAGAGAACTACTCAATAAGCATTATTGCATACAGTAACAGCTGCACTGAAAATCAGGATGGTATGACAAAAGCAAAGAAATTACCACAATAAGACTTCTGGTGTCAGATCTTACAATCTCATACCTGACGCCCCAATCTGCTCCTGTCCACTGAAGTGACCCACCCCCATCACAGAAATGTGGTTTTCACAGCAGCATTCAAGGTGGAAGAATCATCTACTAATTTCAAAGCTAAAGCTGGGTTTTTCCTATTGCCACATCTTGCCAAATACTTGGGGGAAAAAGTAAAACTAAAAATAAATAAACTCAAATGGGTTTATCTTAATTTTCCAGGTGTTAGACACTGTTTCCTTGTCCAAATCCGAAAAAAAAAATGTGATGGCTTTCTTTTTTTTTTGTTTTTTTAACATCTAGTTCCAACCATGGGATGAGTTTTGTGTACCTGGCAATCGTTGCTTTGCTATCTAATAAGTTGGTGTTGAGTGTACGCAACTGGCTGGAAGCAATTCAATCACGCTTTTTCGGGAGAAGGGTTCAGCAAAGTTTCACTAGGGTACTCCAGAGCAAAACTTTCCTACCTGGCCAAGTTACAAAATGGGCCTTTCCCCCATACCATTAGGAGATGTAATAAAACAGTGAAACCTCTAACCACACAGGTTGGAAGAAGAAGCCAAAACAGGGGGGTTGAAAGGGGACCCAGGGCAGAACGCGCCGGTGAAAACACTCATGCAGAGTTATTAAGTAAATACGGAAAAAACTGTGCAGATGCATAATTAGATCTTGCATGGATCTATAATGAGGAATCCACTGACTGAAAGAAACCTCAGGTTGCTTGGTATTGCTGGGCTGGCTCAATGCCTTGGAGAAACATGGAGCCATCTCCAGCGAGGGAAATTTCCACGAAACAGCGCTGTGAGGACATCCTGCGCCTGCTCCACCATGGCTTTTTCCAAGAAAAACAGCCAGCAACCCAAACCAAACCCCAAACAACGTAGACCTCAGAAATGTAAATAAAAACAAGCAGGAGAAAGAAACCTTCGGAAATTTGGGAAAGCAAGGAAAGGAGCAGCCCAGCTGAAGGCACCGCAGGACTTGAAGAAGTCCAGTCTGCTATTTGTTCATTGCACCAGAGCAAACGCAATGAAACTGTCCCTGGGAGCAGGAGACTTGGCCGGCTAGAGCACAACAACGTGCCTGTTCCACAAAATGGGATGTTTCATGTGGACTTCATCATCAGAGAGTAGTAACTTTCCATCTGAAAGCCAACGAGGAGATTGGCTGTGATGGCGTTAAGTCCTGCCCAAAGAAGAAAGGCATCGTGCACCCCCAGTCCCTTGGACGATGGATGCAAGTCCATGGGTTAGAGTGACACTACAAAAAGCCACTCCAAACAAAGAGGCCTCTCAACGTGACACAAGTGGTGGTGAGTGTATGACCATAAGTGCAGCTGACATCAGAAAAAAACAGTCTCCAGGAAAAACAGCATAGGCTGAAGCACTGCGCCTTTAAATAATAAGCTCTTCTCTTCCAGATGATTTTAATAAGCCCAGGCACATGTGTTGTAACCCCTTGATGCAGTACAATATGAATAACCAAATAAAAGATCTCTCCAGATTTTAAGATTTACTGTTTGCGATGGGAAAAGGCCAACCAGATGACATCATTATACTTCAAATGTGAATTACTGCCAAGTTTGGTAATACTAAACTAGAGAAATTGATCCTCTATGTTTTTGCAGAAAAATGATTTTTGGCTTCGGTGGTGATTTTTTCTCTTGTTATTTATGTAACTATAACGTTCATGTTTAGCTAAGTTGATTTTTACTTAAAACTAGAGCCAGAGTACCTTATCTTACAGGTTATTTGTTTTCAGCCATCTGCTTAGCTGGAAATAATTGAATTTGACAATTTATGGGTTAAAGAGTCAATGGATTGTGTTGGATAATTCACAAAGAGCCAAATTGTAGCTCAGGCAAAGCTGCACTTGGCTTGGGTGGGAGTCTGCCTGATGAGTATGTCAGGATCATGGGCCCTGTCTGGAAGACGTTGCTTTGTTTGCCTCTAAGGAAGAAAAATCCATACGTATGTAGCAATAACACCCTTTTCATGTAAGACATCTGGATTTTTGGAAGTATAAAGCCATGATACTCCAGCAAGCATGATAATGCTGCATTGCACTTACATGCCATCTTTCTTCAGAGTCTCTGTATCTGCTCATCTCTCCTGGATATTTCAAACACCCCTTTAAATGAAGTCCACTGAAGACTGCTCAGCCCACTGCAGAGCTGAACAGATCAGGTCCCTGAGAGGTTAAGCCATTTGCCCAAGACTGCAAAGTGATTCACAGGCAGAGCTGAAACCGAAAACCACAAAGCTCTTTTTCCCACACCCCTGCACACCACTTCTTTCAGTCTGTTTGTTGATGATGTGAATAACAACAGTTGCAAACTTTTGTACTGCAGACAACTCCGGTGCTTTTTTTTTTAAAAAAAATAAAATCAATTACTTCCTAAAAATCTTCATTTTTTTCCCTCTGCAGAAAAGGATTCTGAAATTTCATGTTGCAGCAATGTTTGCAGACAAATCCATACCCTTAGGGCCAGGAAAATGTTCTATTTTTACAGCACACAAAAGTATATTTATTAAAGCAGCCATACATACATGGAATTATGTTGGATATATTTTCTTCGGAGAGGAAGCCCCAAGCTGTACAACTGCAACTGCTGTTATTCTTAAAATGTGCACCGTGGCACCCTTGAGATGCACTTGGTTCACCGATTACAACAGAACAGGTCCTATATAAAGCCTGGTGCCATGACTGCTTCAGAGTACAAGTCGCCTAGAGGAAATCATGCCCAGTGCCCCAACTTATCTGCCATGGTCAACCCTTAAATAGCAATCCCCCATCCTTGCTGCCAATGCTCAGTGCCAGAAGATGCTCTACCCTGCAGCTGGCACCAGGAGGTGAGACACACCAGGTCCTGCTGGTCTCCAAAGCCTACAGACCACAAGCAGTGCTGCACAGCTACTTTTCTCTTGTTGATATCTGTTGCCAATGGGTAAATCTCATGGTGGACAAGGGTTTTCTCCGTGCTGACAAAGGGTTGGTCTGAGATGACCTCCTTTGGCAGGACCATGAACTCCATCACCTCATGGAGGTGGTGGTGTCTGGTGGATGTGGCGGTGGGAAGAGCACCTGGAACATGCCCACAGCCTGGGAGCAATGGCAAGAAGCATAGGACGAGGCCAGGATAAGCACAGGAACTGAGAAACTCCAAAAGGAAGTTTTTGGAGCCCAAAGCTGGTTGGTAAGGGTACTTGATTCCTTGAGCGAGAAGAGCCTTTCCAGCTCTTTGATTCCTGGTGTGCGGGGGAAAGTGGGACTTCATAGCTTCCCATGGAAGAAACGATCCGCATCACCACCAGCTCTGACTCCAGCCAGGCATTCCTCTTCCCACCAGCCAAACAGGGAAAGAAAAGAAGAGGGAGAGAAAAAAAAAAAAAAAAAAAAAAAAAAAAAAAAAAGAAAGTGCTAAGCCCTGAATTTGGCAAGCCACTTCAGCCAAAAAAAAGGTTGAAAGCCTCTCTGGTTACAGTGAAAACCACTGTTTGAACTGCGGGTGAGTTCAAACCTAGAGAAGTTTTTGTAGGACCAGTTGTGAGGGTGTTTGGGGTGGAGCAGTTCACACACCTCATCAGAGACCAGCACCTGGGCAGGAGCTGTGGCCAGTTTTAGTCACACCAGCTGGCATGGAGACATCCAGGGCAGCTGTGTGTGATGCAGCATCACTCTTTTAGATCTTCTCAGCCACAGAAGATTGTTTGCCTGAAGCTCACGACTCGGGGAGTTTTGGGTGGCCCAGAGAGCTTTCTGTTGTCAAAACCAAACCTGGGGTGAAAGGCTCAGGGATCACCAGCTCTTGGATATGGAAAGGAGTACAAATATTTGCTGCTGCTTTTTTAAAAATGGATATTTTTCCACCCAGCTATATAGATATTCTCCACAGATCTCATAGAGGATGGAGATCTGGAGTGGGAAAGCAGAAAATCTCTGCTCCTGCACTCCTTGCTACAGTCCTAGGTGCTCTGCTAGTTAAAATGTTGGTAGATATGGGAATCTGGCAAGCTAACGAGCAGCCAGATGCTTTAACCAGAGAGTGTGAATGCAATTATGTATTTCACAGCACGCAGAATCTACTGTGGACTTGGCAGAAATGTCCCCATGAGTTTCGAATTTTGACCCATGAGTCAAAATAATAAGGAACACATTAAAGGTCAAATTCATACATCCAAATAAACGAGAACAAAATCCCAGAAAGTAGAAACCAAAGAATTAAAACACAGGACCTGGCATTAAGGGATACATTTTTTCCCCCAAAACTTTATTTTTAACTTAGCGTGTGGAGGAAGCAGGGCAGGTTTGCAGACATGGCATGCCGTACTGGAAAAGACCATCAGAGGTCAGAAGGACCAAGACCCTCCCAGTGAGGGGGACATGAAGGAGCAACAACGAATCCCTCAGAGGAAACCACTGGCCTTTTCCAATAGCACATCTTATTCTTCCTCCTTTACCAGTGCACAGACCACATATATCCTAGAGCCCTCCATAAAAAAACATGGTGTTGCCTTCAAGTACTGCCCAAACCAAAACACAGCAGGGAAGATGAAGAAAGGAAAGGCAGGGCAGCCCAGCATCCTAAGCCAAAGTCCTCCTGCCCCCAAATTCTGGCTGTCACAAAGAGAAGGTAAATCTTAGGATAAATGAGGCAGGGACCGCTGTGGGAGGCTGTTTACAACCAGGAGGATGCTCCAATTTGCCATTGCGTTCGCTCTTGTGACAGCTTTCGGATTCATTTTATTTCACAAATAATCATGGCTGGTTGCCTGACTTTGAACTTGTGTCGGGTGGCGTTCTGCATTTCAGCAGAAGCCTTGTATTTAGTGGTGTCCAACTAAAACATGTAATGTGGTCAGAAATGTGTTTTCCCTGTTTTAAGAGGAGCAGCAGAAGGAAACTTGGAGGAGCTTCTGGACCCTTTTTTCCCCCTCTCTATTGGAGGACTTGAAAAATGAAAGAGAATCTGTTTCTGGTGAATGTATCCCTTTGGACTATTTTTGAAACACATTATTTAGAGCTTTGCAAAGAATGGAGATTTTTTTTTTTTTAATTTGGCTGCCAAAGCAGAAAAATCAGGAAAAAAGTTCATTTCAGATTGACTAATCTATTTTGTGTGACTATAAATGAATAATTCTGTTTCGTTTTCACATGTGGACTGTCATTTTCTTAGCCTTTAAAGAAGAGTTGAAGTTGTTTATTCAGGCAAAAAAATTAAAAATCTCCAAATTAAAAAAGGGGGGGGAAAAAAGCAAACAAAATACATGAAAGTTATTCCATTTTCTCCCTGGTTTGCAGGTGAAACTATCTGACTAATTTCTCATCTCAAAAGAATATTTTAGAAATTTTCTGTTCAGAGAAAACTCTGGTAAATTTCCAACAATTGTTCAATACAAAGAGATACGTGAGGTATGGTTTCCCAGGTAAAGGTCCCATTTTAGAATGAAAAACATAATGCAAAACAATTTTTCAGTGATGCCTTAACTAGTGGTGTCAAAAAACTGAAACCACAGAACATTCAGGGCTGGGCAGTGGAAAACCTCACCAGCTTGAAATAAAAACATGACCTGAGTGAAAACCTTTCTGCAATAAAATTTCCTTTTCGGGGCACGCACAAATCAGATACAGATGCAGCAACATCTCCTCGCCTTTCAGGTGTGGAGCCACAACTGATGGCAATATATATTGATTGCAAAGAAGTCCAACACTTGAGCCTCAGCATGATCACTGTATGCTATCTGCCTCTCCCACAGTTGTTCCTGCTGTGGTTCAAGCAGTGCATTTAGGAGAAATATAGGGAAAATGGTATAGATCCTCCTAGCATTCTTGAAATGAAATAATGATGTGCTCTAAACTGTTACCCACTTGCTAAAGAAGGATTTCTTGGAGGTCCCTCAAAGAAGCCATTACCCAGATACCTTTTACTTTTTCTCTGAAGACATTGTGGTCCACAGTGGACTATTTTGTATCCATCCCACCAAGGTACTTGGGAGAAAGAGTGAGTCCCCTTGACATTTTTAACTCAAGAGGAAAAAATGGATAGAATCTGGGGAATCAAGGCAGGTTTTTGATGAAACCCAGTCAGCACAACTCCAGTCACTGGGGGACTGCGTTTGAGGAATGAAAATACCAGAAACTTTTCTCCAGATTGTCTCCATTCACTCACCAGTGTCCAGAGCCCTGTCAAAGTATCGGTGTTCTGAAACACCGTTTGCTTGTGTGAGGTTAGAGTTAAATCTTTCTAACACATTTTTTCTGTCAGCAGTTGCACACAGCCAGAAATGAATATCTAGAGAGAGTGCGTATGAAGAAACTAACCACAATTGGTGTTAATTTGGAAGTGTTAGATTTGAGGGGCCATGAGATTAAACTTCCCTGAATGGATCTCAGTTGCAGCACCAAGACAACGCAGCGTTTTGTGTGAGGTGTGTGAACTTGAGGAATTTCAACTAAGAATCATGATGACACTAAGACACCAAAAAGCACATAAATGGCTACAAAAAAAAATTAAAATCCTCCTCTTTTTCCACATTATTTCAGTATGTATTTTAATGGAATTTTGGATGACATTCAGCTAATGCTTGGAAAGGTTTTGGGTGTTTTACTATCTTAACCATATGTCAGTACTTCAGTCCTTCCCTGTTAGATTTAGGCTGTCTACAAACCAGTAAAGTCTAATCAAGTGTGTCCACAAAGGGACAAACCCAGCAGTGTGTGACCAACACACTCCCTTTTTAGCTCCTTATTTTGTTTTAACTTCCTGGTGTGCTAATACGATTATTGTCCACGGACATGGAGTCTTTATTTTAAGGAAATCTTGGAGTGGATTGAAAACACATTCCTCATCTTCTCCCTGAGAAAACATTTATGCTTATTTTATGGTTGGGTAGTTGCTCAAATGCCCATGCAACGCGTCCGAGGGGATCTGGCGTGTGAGAAGACCAAGCCCAGCTCGAGCAAAGTCGCCCCAAGGGCAAGCTTACCACTTCTCCCGGCAGCATTTTGGGGGGGTTCAGTGGAGCACCTGACAAACTGCTCCCACGGGAGCCAGCACAGCCAGGCAGCCAGTGGTGGCTCCAGCAGAGACTCACGGGTGATGCTGGTGGTGCAAGGTGCTCCAGGCACCGTGCCTACATGGGTGGCTGGTACAACCCTTGCTTTGGCCATGGACTCTGCAAAGGGGTACAGAGAGGACAGGGTGGGTGGCAGGGGTGCACAGCCCCCATCCTCCCCCAGGGTGGCTTTCCAATTTTGGGAAGAGGCTCCTCCCAATTTCTTGTGTCTTCCTGGAGGATCTTGGCACAGCTTTCCTTTGCTTTAACCCTCCTTTTCAATTTGCAATAAATTAATATTGCTACTATTATTATTAAAATAACGTTTGAGCAGCCCGGGGAGGCTATTTAAGAGGAGCTGGCGACGTCCTGAATCTCACACAACCTTTTACCCTCACATCTGTGCGTTTTCATCAGCCGAATTAGGAGCGAGTGGAAATACTCACACAATTACAAGTTTCTATGTACGAAACGACCGGTTGGATACCCACGTTACCGGGTCCTGTGCCAATTAGCTGAGGCACAGCAGAGTGGTTCCAGCTCGTCCACACAGTGCACGGCACTTCATCATCTCAGCCTTTCCCCTCTAATAAGGGGTTGTGATTTGGTCCCACAGTTTGGTCTTCGTTTGTAAACAGAACACACTGCAGCATGAAAATCTGGTTGTAATCCTCCCACATGATTTTGGGGGCACGACATTTCACTCCTAAGCAAGGGGGCTAGGAGAAATTTTTCTGGCAGGTCATGCACATCTTTTAAACACCTTTGTGAGAAGCAGCTGAGTGATGACCTAGTGCTCCCAGCAGCAGTGCACTGGGGAGGACCTGAGCCCATCTGCCTTGGGATCGACGGCATCCAAGTTTCAACTAAAGCACATACAGACTGTTTTGCTACTCCACACAGAGCAGTTGGCATCTGTACTGCAAAGGATCCCACCCAGCATGGTCTCCATTCCTTCTCCTCCAGAAGTGTTGTAATGAAAAAAAAAATAAAGATCTCTCACTAAAAAAAAGTAACTGATGAGTCTTCTGGACCTCCACGGGATCTATGTCCCCTCATTGCTACTGTTCATCTAACACTTTCTTGTCCACTTGGAGTCACATGGCTATCAAGCACCTTAACCTTGTCATTGCCTGTCCTCAGACACACATCCTTGGTGTCTCCAAGGATGACACCATCAGACTTGGCTGCTGGAAGCTCTAGAAAGAGCTCACCTGCTTCCTGCACCGCGACTGCTCTACATCAGCAGAAAGTGTGCTAGGAGACATGTTTCAGAGCAACTGCTTTACTCCGGGAGACAACAGAGCGTCTTCCACTCTACAAAGCACAATGTGATCCATCTGCTCTCTTTTGACATCACCTTGCTGCTTTTTGCAAGACATATTCCCCAACGTCCCCGTATCTGCCAAGTACACTGTGACTCATGTTCTTCCCAGGTACAGCAAAATTGTGAATTCCCCTCAGACATTACAGAGGTTCTTGTTTTGATGGTCTCCTGCTTCAGTAGCTTTAGCAGAGTTTGATGAATGTAGTTATTGGTGTGAAGAGTAAAACAGATGTTCTGTTTTGTTGTGGTTTTTTTTTTTTTCCCCAGCAAACAATGATGTTATTTCTACAGAATAGCACAATAAGAAAGTAAAATCCTTCCAAATCTCAGAGCGCTAACCTGCAGCCTTAACAGTGTGTTGTTTTCCATTTAACCCACTAGTAGCCAGAAAAAATAAATATGTAAAGGAAATACAGGTAAATCTGGCAGATGTGTTGAATGAGCCAGATCCTTGTCAATGGATTCACCTCCCTGCACTTGAACCACACAGGAGGAAGACTTGCACATGGTGGAGAGAGCCATGGGGTCCCTCACGAATCAGTGGAGGGGAACAGGAGTATTCAGGGTGTGATGGCTACCACAGGGTAAGTGGTTAAGGTCCCTTAGGTATCTCTTTACCCACTCCAAGGATGACCAGCTCAGATTTTGACTTTGCCATACGCTGGGCCAGGTGAAAGACACTATTTTCAATTCAAGGGGCAGGTTGTCTGCTTGGGAAAGCTTTTTCCCTGATCATTTTGCTGGAAGAAAGGACATCACCTTTTCCAAACCATCAAAAATGATAGGAGGACACAGTGGCATCTCTCCACGATGGCTGAGGTGATAACATAAGAGTGGCAAAAAGAGAAACAGTAATTCTTGCTTTTCTTTGTGTGCAACTATAACTTGTGTGTGAGATTATACAGGTGACAGAAGATGTATTGGTCTCTCACTGCTAAACTGTGTGAAGCTGTAACAACACTGTTTGTTTAAATTTATGACACCAATGAGGAATGAAGCCTCTCAGATGTTTCAGATGTCATTTTAATTGCTGTAAGTAGATTCCTTTGGTCTACTCCTGCAGTCCTTCAATACCTATCACTCTAAATGTGTCTAAAACAAGGAAACTTGAGGTACAATCAGGGCTTCAAGAAATCCCTCGTGGTGATTTCTTAATTTTAACATCTTTGTTTTAGCATGAAACAAAGCTAAAATTGCATTTCCTATCAGAACAGTTCCTGAAACTGCCACATAGACATCGGGCCATTGTAAGAAGAGCAGATGGGACTTTGCCTTCTCAGGAACTTAATGGGAAACCACAGTCTTGCACCTGAGATGGGGTTCATCCAATAAAATGTCTGAACTCTCTTTACCCTATTGACTTTCCCCTGTAAACAGGGAGGAAAAGAGCTCTTCTTTGCACTTCCTCTCAAGTTTCTTTTTAACCAGAGGAATGGATATGAAGATACAGGGCTTACCACCAAGAATAGATATACATTTAAGCTCTCTCAAACAAGCAGTCATCTCAGATTTCCAAAAGAATACAGATAGCTGAGCTTTGTTGTTTGAAAACATTTTCAAACAGAATCGCTTCAAATCCTCTTCTTATATCTGGAAATATCCAGATGCTTATTTCCATGCTTAGAAACTCTGACAAGGTTTCTCAGATAAACCAAGCAACTGAGTTATATTCCCAGGCAGGGAAGATGCTGTTATTGAATTATGTCTTGCCAAACAGTGTCCAGTCTTGCAGTCTCTGGGCTAAATGAACAAGGATTTCCATGGAAAATGACCTAGGCTCTTTCTCTCCCTGAGCTTTCTGTAGAACTGTCCATTGGAAGATGTACTGCTGGGAAAATACTACAAAAAGGGTTCCCAGGAATACTCCTTTTAATGCCTTATTGAATGCACTGTAACTGGTCTTATGTTCTTTTTAAGTTTCTCTTTCCAGTAATGAACACATTTACTGACAAGAACAATTATAGAAGCAACAAAGTAACGGAAAGAAATTTTGTAACATGAGTATTCATATTGGAAACTTGGCACTAAATGGTGTGCTCCTTTGATCACGGAATGAAGTCGTATTATGCTCTGTTTAAATCTAATGGCTAATAAAAGAAGGCATTTTAATATTGATAAGAAAAGAATTGCATTTTAATATTGAGAAGAAAAAATGGCAGATGTTCAATTATTTGTGAAGAAATTTTTGTAACAATTAAGAAGAACGATGATGTTCTTAGAGTATTCCAGATAAGGGAAAAAAAAAAAAAAAGGTAAAATTCAATGGCTGAATTATTTGATTGGTATTATTTGTATCTGATGGAAAGACTTTCTTGGGGCAGGAGCTCTGTGTATCGTACATGCTCTGTGACACCACCACAGCTAAAAGCAAGCAGACACTGGCAGCAGTGTGTAGCTGTGCTGAATACAAAGGGATGGGAGCTTTATTGGGGCTTCCATCAGTGAACATTGGTTATTCAACATTACGCTATCATCAGACACATAAAGGGAGCTTGGCTTCTGCTATATATGAACTCTTGCATTAGTCAGTGTGTTTCTACTGATTCAGATGGAAATATGGCTATTTAGGGTCATTATGACTAATCATACAAATAGGGAAAAAAAAAATCCCACTAAACTAACCAAAAAAGCCAGCAGTGCAATCCAATTACCATCATCATCATAAAGAATAAAAACTAAGGCTTAACACCTTAGAAACATTCTTAAGGGCAATCCAGACAGCTTTGTTAATATGGATACAACAATGACGTCTCAAAAAAACCCAACAAACAACCAAAACCAAAAACCAAACTCTGTAATTGAATTTGAAGAGGGTTAAAGTATTTGAAAATCAGCCCCATCTATGTTGTGTAATTAAAAATCTGGCAAAATCACCACTTAAACCAGCTTGGTTGTTGGAGAATATTGGTAATTACTGAACTCAACTGGTTAACCTCTTTTCCTGCAAGAGTAATGAGACATCTATTTGGACTGATAGGAAACAACTCAACAAAAGGCTTTTTCATTTAAGTTTTCTTTTGCAGGGCCAGTCAGATCTCTGTATTAAATCAAAGATAGAAAATGAGGAAAAGAAAATTAAAAGAAAAAAAGCCCAATACTTTCTGCAGTTAAAAACACTGTAGCAACTTAGCTTGGCACATGGAAATCATCCATCACAAAAATTGCTTGGTCACCAATGGCAAGACAAGAAATCTGGCAATAAGTGACAGGGGGATGGATGTTCCTGTCTGGTCTTTAGATACCATTGAACTCCTCTGTGGGAAGTGCAGAAATGGTCCAGATCTCAGTTACAAATCCCACCTAAAACACAGCACACTTCTGACTGTATGTGAAGAGATAGTGATGGAGTACAGTGGTTGAGAGGGAGGGTAAGTATTCACTGGAGTGGTTTAAGCTTTCCTCCTTTTCTTATATGAAAACTGATCCTCTTTGGAAACAACAAAAGTGAAATGGGGTTAAGTCTATTAATTTCAAAGGGCATGTGTGCAAAGAGATACGAAAGAATGCAGAACACTAACTTGTGAGCTCCACTTCTTACTTACAGTCAACTATTTTTCATGAAGGATTCATGAAACATGTTGAGATATTTCAAGTGCTTCATTCTTTCTTTTTTTTCTTTTTTTTTTTTTGCTACAGAGGGGAAAATAATCTTTTAGTTTAATAGACAAGCATTTCAAATACTTATGGCTGATACGAAAATCCGCTAGTATTTTCTGTCTTAGCAGATAAGTAGATACTTTTCTTAAGTACTTATCTTCAATATCTTTCCCTTGACCTGGTGGCATATGAAGTGGTGTGCAGAAAAATGTGAAGCTAAAGGGAAATAAAAATACTTTTGTGTCAAAGAAAAGGTATTATATGCTCACCTTTTATTTTCTGAGGCTGACAAGTGAGGATGAAATTGCTTTTCTGTTATTCCCTGTTCAGAATTTCCCCCCTGCACTCCTGAGCTGCCCAGCAAAACTGGTTTTCCAGTCATTTCTTTTGTAATGTAAAGCTAGGACTGCCAGGTAACTCCTTGGGACTGTACACAAAACCTTTAACCTTTTTACCTCCATCAGATGTTTTTAAATTGCTTTAGAGCGTTCTTAAAATGTCTTCTGCAGCACTCAGAAGAGGGAAAGGGCGCAATCCTGAAGAAGAAATCATGCATGATCCCACTGTTTTCTCTGAAGGGAATTGCATACACGATGCAGAAAGCCTATGCATCATTTACGCACTACTTAATTTCCTCTGTTTTCCCTAAGATTACCTGAGACTTGAGTCATAAGTCTTTTACTTCCCCCATCTCCTCCAGTAGAGTATATTTTTCTCCAGAGTTTGGGGCTTTGTGGCAGTGAGATCTTCAGAAACAGAGTTAATTTCCCACGAAGAAACCAACAGCTAAGAGGCTGGTGTGGATGGCTACGTTTCTTTTCAATATTTGGATAAACTCTGATTCAACTTATTTTCTTAGCATTTTTACAATGTAATTATTTGGAAAACAGAACAATGTACATTACCAGGAATATTTGAAAACAGAGATTGAGCAATAAGAACATTATAGGACTTGAATTCAAAAGAATGCATACAGCAATTATTCCAGGCTGCATTAAATTACAAAAATTGAGAAAAGCTGTGACCTAGATAGTTCTTCTCTTGAAATATTTTTCATTTCAAGCATCTACATTTTTTCTAGAGTCCATTTTGTAATGAATGGAGTATTATTTTGTTAGTAAAGGTTTTTATCTTTGCAAACCCATTATGCTTTATTAACAGGTTGCAAGGGATAGTTAACAGAGACATGTAGTCCCAGTATACCAGACCAACAGATTCTGAAACAAAGACACCCTGCAAACCACTGGAAGTTATACAAAACAGACAGGAGAGCTATTTAAGAGAGGAAACCTGATATGGATCCAGCGCTGGAATTGAAAGGCTGAAAAGCTCAAAGAGTAAAATTTGAGTATAAAATGTTATCTGTGCAGGAGGGGATTAGGTATGAGCTGAATTATATTAAAACTCCCTCTATGTTAAGGAAAACTCCAGATACACATCTTTTTTTTCATAGGAAAAATGCAGTCACTTTTCATAGATTCAGCACTTGAAAAGCGGTATCATACACAACAAATAGAAGAATAGCTCCATAAATTGAGAAATGAATGGATTTTTTGGTGTAATTGAGTGCTTTAGAAAGGGAGAAAGGACTCAGGCAAAATTTAGTATCCTGTCAAGAGCTTTCAAAATAGTGGGTAAAACTGAATGAAAAAGCTAAACACAAGGACATTGTAATTGGAATAATTACTCTGATTCAGGATCCATATTAGCTGGGAAAATTATGTGGTGAGTCATTATTTTTTTTTAATCTGCTCCTAAATAGTGTTTAGCAACACAGGCCTAAATTCATCTGTGGAACTCTTACAGGATTAAAGACTGCTGACTTTAAGATTTCTGTATATTGTAATTTACTGAAACGCTACTCATGTCTGCAATAAAGTCAAGTACTTACTGTCTATACACAAATTGCTTTACCTGAACTGGCCTATCAGAAATCATCAATAGTTTTCTTATTAGTCCTCCTGCACCCTGTTAAAACAGCTTTGCAAATCCTTAATTGCATCATCACAGATCAAGAGCAATCTTCCCTGGGACGTTATTGCCTCTTTGAAGTATTAACTGGTAGAAACACTACCCTCTGCATCACACCTAGCAAGATCAAGGTCCAGCAGAAATATTACCACATATCTTAGATGAAGACATTCAGATGGGGGCTCCGATAGAGGCTTCAAGTCAGGCACTCCCTTCCCAGAGCTAGACACTTTCTTGACTACAGCCTCCATGACTCAGGGCAGCCCACGCTGCAGTTCCTACACACCACAGGGCACGACAGTGACGGAGGGAGATTCCCCACCTGCCTCCATGGGCAAGAGGAAGACCAATGTAGAAGAGCTAATCCCTGAAGAATTAACCCCTAAACTGGATGCACTGATTTCCCTACAGCCTGCCCCTGCCTAAAAAAGCCCTTATCAGTGACAGCAGGAGAAATTGGTTGCAAAAAGTAGACTACTGCAAGACACATTTATAATTTACACACAAACCCAGCTGTTAAAAACACTTATCTTTACTAGAAGTCATGGGTAAGAGAAGAGAGATGCCAAAGGACCAACAATGTTTCCAAGAGGAAGCATTGTCCTTGTGCCACCAGGATCACCCCAGGGGTGGGATGATATTTGTAAGTTGTTGAGTTCCCCGTGATTGTGAACTACCTGTGGCAAGTGGGAACCTGTCGGAATTTTCACTGGAAGAAAAAAAAATCGACATCCTATAGAGTCGATTTCTCAAGATCAGAAGATCCAAACCCTGTGCCCACAGCTCCCCCACAGCTTGACAGCTGTAGGTAGGAAATATTTTCCTACATCCTGAATAATGGCTTTACCCACTCAAAATAGATTTTCAATATAAATATGTCCTACATGAACTGAAAGCACTTACATTTGAAAGAGCTATTCATGTCTATTAAGTCAGACAAATGATTGAAATTTAACATTAAAAGTGCAACTCCACACCTTGTACCATTTATCGACAGGAAATTAGGAACAATTAGATCTCTGTAAAACAAGGCAAAACCATGATTGCCGAAGGTCAGACTTCAGGAAAACCCTGCCGAAAGCTCTACAGCAGAAATTCTTTACAGGTACGCTTCTTTACACTTATATTGTACATATGGTTTCAGGGACAATCAGGTAAAATGGACAAAACCAGATTTCCCCCACCAGCTGTAATAAATTCAACCCCCTTTTTTCCTCCCCCCCTCCTCCTGTTATAAACAAGCAGAAATGTTGCACAGAGCAGACACTCTCTGGTCTTTTATGGGGGTTATTGTGCTCTGGAATGGAAAGAGGACTGGCAAAGATTGCTTGCAAGTACAGAAATAAAAGGAAGAGAATTAATTTTCTGCAACTCGCTATGTGCATTTCTTGAGTTTTAATACTTTGACATTCAGAAAGTTCACAATGAAACACCTTGTGTAAATATTGCAAGCCCCTGCCTGGAATTCTCACAATGAGCTGTCAGCAGATAAACTTTCGCCTGTTACTTTCTGTAAATGGATATCCTTGAAAACAAACACACATACACACGCACACAAAACCCTGAAAAGTCAGATCTCAAGATTACTTTTTCAAAATGGACTGAAATTCGGACTCCTAATAAGTATGTGTATGTTAGGTTAGAAATAGAGAACAATTTTCCAAATCGTCATGTCCAATTCAAACCAATTTTGAATAAAGCTTCATTAGGGTTCTGAGGGTCTCAAGTTTTTATACCAATAGACATAGATAAAGTACATTACATAGATAGATAGATAGATAGACAGATAGCTACATAGAGGGTTTTGTCTTCTGACTTCCAGTTCTGGCTAGCACTGGAGCCAAACATGCCAAAACACAGCAAAGAAGGCTGTTCTCTTGATACTCCCAGCTGTGGCCAGAAGAAATTGTGCCTGAAATCGCGTGAGAAAATTTCGAGACAAATGAGCTTTGGCTAGCTCAGCTGTGAACGTTTGGATGCTTATTTAAAGTGAAGTGACCCCAAACTGCAAAGCACTGGATGTTCACTCGTCACTAATTTCTAATAGTCACTCTGAGACAGGGTGAAACAGCCAAGAAAGGGTTATGGGCTCCTTGCTTGCACAGAGGATTTCGGAGGTGAAGGAGGAAAGGAAAAGTCTCTGGGGTTTGTAGGCCATGCTGGTTGGAGAAACTGTTTTTCTTCGGTTTCATGCCAGAATTTTGATGTTTGAACAACACCTTATGCCCAAAGGCAGAGAGTGATGGCAGCCATCAGGGTGGCATGGTGTCCTTGTCGGCAAGTCAATCGCCATCACTGCAGCCTGGTCCTGCTTCTCCTCCATGTACAGAGGAGGGGGAATTTGTGGAGAAGCAGGTGGAAAAGGCATCCCTCCATCTCTGGCAGGATGAGCAGGACAATTCCAATCCCTCTCCTCTGCCACCCCTTTGCCGCTGACGTGCTTCCTCCTCTATGTGTTGGGCCACCTCCATGCAGCCTTCAGTGAGGATGGAGGGTTAGAGACAGACATTGAGTGAATTGCTTGGAAAAGCTTATTTTGGGGGCTGAAGGTGATGGAGGGTGAGTGCGATGGAAGAGGATATGGAGAATTTCTGGTGTGGGAAGTCAGGGAGCCTTTTCTGTCGCTGGTTCCTCAGATGAGTGCAGCTGAGATGAGTATGTGCTTTTACAAGCAATTATTTTAAAGTGTGCCCAGAGGACGCAATAGTCAGGCTTTATTGGATATGTAATACACACTGTGACAGTATACGCTGCTATTGCAGGCCAAAATTACAAGTCTGGGACCATGCAGCCTGCAGCTGCTCAGTAAAACAAAGGAAATCCCACCGAAAGAAAAAAGGGAGGGGGGTTAATATGCTTTTAAGCAAAATCCAAATCATAGATTATATGACTTCCCTCATTTCAGGGCTTTTCTGTGCCTTTAGGGGCAGCTGGAGGAAATATGAAAGAGCATCTTCCCTAGAGCTTTTCTTTAGTGAGGGCTGGGGAAACTGGGGAGGGGGGTGCAGCCACCACAGCTACACCTCACCTTTGCATGTCCAGGAGAGGCCCTGGCATCAGGGAAGGGCAGATCTGGTGGTGGGCCTTGCGCTGGTAATATCAAGACTGACATCCCTGTTGGTTCCCCAGAGTAGATCTCCAGGAGAATCAATGCCATGGCTCAGTCCCACACGTTCATTAGCATGTCTTTGGCCAAGGAACCAGAAGAGAAGCATCTTCAGCAGGTTAAACGTCTGCCTAAATGGAAGCAAAGAAAATCATCTTCTGGGAGAGGCTTGCAGCTAGTACTGGAAGATGACTGGAGCACTAGAGTGCTTTGGGAACAGAGGCAGCCGAGGACACAGGCTGTGGGAGATTTGTCCCACCACAGGAACCACACAGCAGATTTTCTTTTTCATGGTGCTCACGATGCCACTGACCCTAACCTGTTTAGTACGTGACATATTGTTCCGCACTCTACATAATTTTCCATGAATAACTTTGTTAGTTTGTTTTCTTCTCTAAAAGTTATTTTGGTTTTGGGAAACTTCATTGCTGTATTCCAGAAATCAGGGCAAGAGTTTCCTTTTTAGAGCAGAGAGTGTGCAGATGTTGGCAGGACAACCTCAAGACAAATTAGGATCTGACTCTTGCAACCAGACCGATCGACGCAATGAGTGAGTAGAATATGGGACGCAGATCTCAGCTAAGGCATGCAAAATATAAGAGGAACAGTGAAGCAAAGAAGGGTTAAGCATTCTGAATGCTGTGGGCTGGGGCAGCATCTCCTATGCACCTTGCACACAGTGTTAGCACAGCCTCAAGGAGCCATAGAATTATTTTAATGGCAAAACTAAGTGTGGCACAGATCAGATGGAGTTTATGCTTAATTTCATCATTGCAGTTCTGCTGGGAGCCTATTTGCAGACCGTGAGTGTTGGTCAGCTGCTGGACTTCAATGATTCCTCGCCTTGAAGCCCTTCTTGGAAATGCAGATGAATGTGTAGAAGTTTCTGAGAAGCTTCTCTGCAGCAGCACAGCCCTGCAGCATGGCCTCCAGCCAGCTCCATGTTACTCACTTGAGAGTATTTGCAGAACAGAAGGGGTTGGTACCTGTTCTTGCAGAGCTGCTGCAGTATATGGACCCACCACCTTCACAGGAGGCAACAGACATGGAAAGGGGACTTGGAGACCAGAGCTGGTCTATCCCTGGGACCATACACCTGACCGCACCAGGCAATGGTGGGGAGGCACCATGGAGGACGTTAGGGTAAGGCACATAGAGGTTTTGCCCAGAGCTTGGAGAGGGGCTTTGTAGCCTGCAGTCCAGAGAGGCATCTGAGGACTAACCAAAGCCGAGGCTTTTCAGACCTGTTAACTCAGATGCTGGATGCAAAGTTAGGAAGCCTGAAGTAATACATTAAGTCAAAAACTCCATTAACTCAAGCCGAGCAAATACATCACTCTTTACCACTATCCAAGTTCAACTTAACACAAAGCCCCTTTGGATCCTTGGTTCTAGCAATTTTATCAACATTTGATCTCCTTTGACATCAGAGCTGGCTTCTGTCTCTAGATCATTTTGTCTAGACTCAGTGTTTACATTAGACTTACCCAGATTGGCACCGTTTGCTTGGCAACCTTTTTGTGTGCGCGTGTGTATGCTTATAGCAGCTTTGTTTACGCAGTTTCCCACTGAGTTTGTGACCAAAAATAAACACGGAATTAAATGTGAGCAATACTCAGTGGGACACTAACTGCATTTTACAGGGTTTGCCTCTGAAGCAAAGGATATGAACTGATTTTCAGACATCTACAAAGGGCCCTAATCAAACCCAGAACATCAGACAAGAGCGATTGTTCGGGTGAGCTAAATTTCTTCTGCTTTTCACCATTGGAACAATTACCGAAACCTCAGTCATGTTCAATATGTAAAGTGGCAGCAAAACCCAAGCCTCAAAAATTTTTCAAGACAGCTCTTCTGTGTTTAAATACACCAGGCCAGGGCCAGCAAGACTCAGTGAAGAGCTGCAGAGTCCAGTGGTCTTTGGATAAGAGCTGTAACGGTGTTGGTAAAAGAGGCATCTCACAGATCCTGATGGCTGGAGGTAGTTACTCCACCTAGGAATCAGCTGCTGAAGTTCAGCTTCTTAAAATAGCAAGGAGAAGGCTTTTTTAAATGAGAGAATGTATAGGGTCATGGATCTGAAAGCCAGAAACCACTGTTATAACTACTCAGCTGCCCTCCTGCAAAAGTCCTGACTGTCATATTTCCAAAGGTAATTCAGATGTGTATGTCTGAGTCATGGTGTCCTCTAGACAAACATCTCTCCTTGATTCAAAGGGCCTACATGACTTCAGCTAGACTTCCTTCCTCCTCTTCATTTCTCCTGGGCAAGCAGAATGAAAAATTAATCATAACTATAAATGCAATATTTACTCAATGTGACTATCCAGGTCTTGAAAAGACGAAGCCATGTGAATGTTCAGGCTATGAGAACCACTCAGCCAAGGGGGCAAAAGAGTTCATGGGAAATGGCAATGTCCTCTTTCACCTAAAACCTCACCAAAATTTACATTTTGTTCTGGATTGTTAGTATTAATCGGTCTAATCAAGTTGAATATCAAGATTTTGTGTAGTCTTGGGTTCCACTTTCTTTTCACTGTCTCTTCCTGGTCACGTTCCCATGACACACGCTGGCTGCAGCTTGGCGGCTCATTTATTGAACATGAGAGCTCACAAGAGCACTGGGATGAAAGTTTGTCCAGTCAGAAGGAAACAGCCCAGCGAACAGAAGCACTGGGTCTTCTGCTGCATCTGATGCTGCCTTGAATGGATTTTGCTTTCAGGAGATGGGAAAACCACAAAATACTTTCATTTACTTAGCAAAGCAGTTGCTTTTACTGGTGCTGAGCTTTCTGAAATAGCACCAAATGCTTGAGAAGGTAGGATCTGCGGCAAGTTGCCATCAGTTGGAAGGATTCCTGGGCTGCTCTGTAGAGGTTTTATTATTTTCTCAGGCTCATTTGTCCTTGTAGCCATCAGATGCCTATGACCTCCCCAGCTGATGGCAGACCTCCAGCAAGACAGCTTGGACGGCACACACACGTTACATAGGTATTCATGGATGCAAAAAAAATTAAAAAAAACAAAAAAAGCAGCTCCTGAGCCAATATAATGAGTACAAGACACAGCTGAGCCGATATGAAGCAACGTGTGAGTGTCAATTTTCAGCCAATAGTGAAGTGTCAGGACACAATTGTTTGGCAAGCCCTTTGCCCTTTACGTGTCCCAAACGGCGTGTTGATGCCTTTGCACAGCGCAGGGCGCTGGATCTTACAGGAAGCGTTCCTCGTTGCTTTTCGCCAGCTCCCCCCCCCCCAAAAAAAAAACTCCAAAACCCCCAAAAAACAAAAAGAAAACCGGACACATTTACACTCGAA
>NW_015090812.1:3213863-3240292 GCF_001431845.1 Calidris pugnax
ACCGCCCCGGGCGCTGGATCTTACAGGAAGCGTTCCTCGTTGCTTTTCGCCCGCCCCCCCCCCCCCAAAAAAAAAACTGCAAAACCCTCAGAAATCAGAAGTGAATCGCGGGTCATTTCTATTGCAAAATCTCGGCGATAACCCTTGCTTGTTCAAATCTCCTCTTTCACATGTAATCGCATCTTACGAGCTGTGGTGTGATGTTGCGCTGGAGTATATGGAGTAAGAAACGATGACTCACACCTTTTCCCAGTTGCTGTACAGACAGCCCTTCCTATGTAACACTCTGATATATATCTGATTATGACGATGATATATATATGATTATGACGATAAAAGGTTCACGTATGTTTTAGCTCCCTGTATAATTTCCAGCTTGTATTCTGGAAATAATACAACTAGAAAATCCCAGCTTGTCCAGTCGGTCTTAAAATGAAGCATATTAAGGGCATCAGTAGAAAAAGTACGGGCCAAGTTTGTTAGAAGTATAAACTTGCAAAGCTATAAAGGAAATCTAATGTCAAAATTAATGTGCAGACTCTGGAGAAAACCTTGCTGGTGTCAAGATATGCCGAATAACAGAATAAATTTGCTCGGATCCTCGCACAATCTTACATCTAATTAGAGCTGCCTGAGGCAGAATCTGTCAATGCAGAGATGGGGAGTCTCAGGCTGGGGACCCTCACGCTGCTTGTGAGCTCCTGGGACATTGCTCCACGGCACTACAGCACTTATTTCACAGGCATTAATTAAGATCCAAAATAAGGTTGGAAAATAGTTTTTCTGCAGAACCAGACTGGAGGCTGGTAGAGCTGACAAGTGATTTTGTGATGGAAACCTGACAGCTGCTGCCCTCAAAACTCCTTTTCTATTCAGTTGACCACTAATTTGAGGGAACAGAGGGGGCTTAGAGGAAATGAGGAAGGACGGTAGATTAAGCGTTACGATTCCAGGAACAGCTATTCCCAGGTTATCTATTTTAGGCTAGCCAGGCTTCCCAGGGAGCCTTGACAGAATTTCCTAGCCATGATGACCAGTCACTTTGCCTGCACAGCAAAGCATGGAGTCATTCTTGTCCCACCTTACCGCCACCACAAGCTCTTCCAGAAACCTCCCTCGGAGATTTCTTACCCAGATAAGCGGCAGCAAGGGCCATGGCATTTGTACAACAGCAGTCATCACAAGCCTCTCCTGTGACAATGAAATCCACAGGTTAACTATAGGATGCCTGAAGAGCTATTTCCTGGTATTCTTTCACTTTCCACCAGCTGTTGTTAT
Source organism: Calidris pugnax (assembly GCF_001431845.1). Taxonomy (NCBI): domain Eukaryota; kingdom Metazoa; phylum Chordata; class Aves; order Charadriiformes; family Scolopacidae; genus Calidris; species Calidris pugnax. The sequence goes on from NW_015090812.1 coordinate 3,215,142, forward strand.
TATTTAATTCATTATTACTTTCAAGTATGACGCAGCACCAAGCGGTTGTTGTTCTTATTAAGGAAAAATAATTGGCCGTCTGGCCTTCACTTGGATGAAACCTCATTTCTCTCTGGGGAGTTTTCAGCGTTAGTCCATCTCCAGCAACAAAATCTGTGATTTTAGCACCCTCCAAAACACTGGGTTACAGTAAAAGGGGAAATCGAGTAGCGAAGCAAAACTCACAGTATTTCCCACGGGCAGCTCTTCATATGGAGAGTCAGCAGGATGGTCACTTCTGTGTACAAGAAATTCTAGTAAAATAAACACACCCTCCAAACTTCCTGGGCTCTAAATCATCCTGCTAAATTTGATTATCACTTCAGTGATTTAGAAAGCAAGATGTTCGCCGCCTTATAAGAGTTTATTCACAACGTCAGCTAAAAGTGATAGACACTGCAGTAATTCAAACCAGAGGGTGGGGGAAAAAGGAGTTATGAAAACTTGGCTTAGGCTGGAGACCAGAGAAGAAATTGAAGGAAGAGCAGCATTTTTGAGGGAAAGGCGAATTGAAGGAATGAAGTTTTGAAATTCCTGTCTTTCCTGCCTCCCCAGTAAGCAGGAGAATCTAATGTTCGCCGGCTTCACGGGGAACAAAGCAGAGCTTGAAGTTTTAAGCTCCACTGCTCCCACTGGCTGCATCTACATGGCTGCTTAGCCCCAACTCCAGCTCTTGTGCACACACCAAAAAGTCTCGGGTTTGCTCAAAACTTGATTCTAGTTTGAAAAAAAACCCCAAAAACCAAAAAACAAGACTTTCCAGAAGTACTGGACCATGCTGGTGGTCAACATTAGACTCCCTGGATGTCAGCAGGACCACGGCGTGGATGCTGAGTGGAGAGGAGGGTCCCCTCACTATGCTCTGCTCATGGGAAAGGCGAGTATCTGCTGCACGGCGGTTCTCACGGGCCGTGAGTTAAACCACCTGCGGATCCGCTCCGCGCTGCCCCTTCTCCTGACCCTTCTCCCTGATGCAATCTCTCTTCCAAAATATGCACATCCTGTGCCTACTGCCCATGGCTAAAATTATGAATGGGAAGGAGTTTTCCAAGCAGATGCTGACAGCCCCGCTGATGAGACAACGCAGCCTGTGAGCAACCATCACCACCAAGAAGTGGCAGGAAAAGGTGCCATCCCTCCTCCACGGCATCTGCTGAGCCACACAGCTCTGCGCCAAATCCCACATAAGACTTCTAGAATGCCTCAAATAATTAACAGCGTGAAGTTAACCGTATGTCAAACATTTCACGGCATATATCCAAACTGTAAATGAGTATCTGTTAGAATTTTACTTGGAGAAGAAAAACAATAGAGGAAGATTTATTTTTTATTAATGCTCTAGCATATTCCCTTACCTATTTCCCCATCCAAGAACTTTTGCAGTTCAGTTTCCCAGTCTGGGCTCAGCACCCAAACTATATCCCATTTTCCCATCCTTAGCTTCAAATAAACTTTGGAACAGATTAGAAAAAGTGCGGGAGGCTCTCAGCATTTTATATGGCTGGAATAGAAGTGGGAATAGAATCAACTGTATGATCCTGGTAAAATCCTTCCATCCTGGTGAAAAATAAGAGAATGAGAGTGGAGCTCTCATGTGCCTGTCGTGCAGGAAGCAGAGAAACGTTGGTGAAAGCCTGTGCAGCACTGAGCCTGTGCCTTGTTGCCCTGAGATTTCCAACAGCAACTCCAACAGCTCCAACCCAAGAGTAACAACAAGAAACTCATGTCACAGCATGGGGAAAAAAAGGTCTGTTGGACTGAAGCATCCACCAATATTAATTAATAATCTTGAGACAGTTGAATCAAAGATTTCAGTCACAGTCCCAGGAAGTGGGTGAATCGAAGGTCCTAGACCTCCATGTGCATGGTTGCATGGGGGCCTTAGACCTTCAAGAAGGGAGATTCACATTGATCCAGGACAAGATAGACGGGTTCCCTATGCCCAACCTCAGAGAATTAAGGACCTCAGATGTAGACTTTTTGTGAATTTGTGTTTTGGTCAAGAAAAGAGTTACATTTTTGGAGCATTTCTTCCAAATTTTCTACCTTGCATGAGAAAACGGGCAAACTGATTAATTTGCCATCAGAAATGTCTATATGAAGACACTCTGGAAGAGTCTGGCATTGAAAATGGATTGGTACACAGCTAGCAAACCAGGACATGCCCAGGTGAGCATGTTGTCTCAGAGGTTACCTGTCAGCCCCAGCATCAACCCAACCCTGCCATCATGTTTCAACTGCTCTTCAGCATGTGAACAGCAGGAACCAAAGGCTGGCACTCGCAAACGCAGCTTCATGTCTTTTATTGTAAAGGTCTGACTCCTTTTCCTGAAGCTTTTAAGTCTGGCCCTTTGAGCATAATTGAATGAGACAGAAGCAAAAATCAAGAGGCCTCTGCTTTGGAAAGAGATGTGACACTCGTTGATTGTTAACCACAAAACATGGGCCTCTTTCCTTTCTTCTTTTTTCTTTTTTTCTTAGTGTTAACTTCACAGTTTTTCCTCCTTTGAAGTAGCTTGATGTTACCAGAGCCTAAGAACCCAAAATGTCCTCATCAGCATGTTGGAGCACCCCTCCTTCAGGGAGCAGAGCCACCAACTAACCAACCAGCGCCCTGGATAACTCTTGCATCCTGGCAGCTGACCACCAGACAAGCAGGAGGCTTGTTTTTACCTGCAAAAAATACCTCATTTACATGTCCACTTCCTAGAACTCCTGTTTACCTGCCATACTATGCTGTTGTCCAGGGAATTCAGCAGAATTTCCCTGGACTATGTGTATATAACATCTCTTGCAGGCATACAGCGGTGCCGGCGAGCCTGCTCAGCTCCATCTACAACAACTGCAACAGTCTTGCCAGAACAAAACTGAAAAAGTCTTTGGGGAGTTAAATTTGATGATTTAAAATTGATGATAGAGATGAACTCTATTGCCTACATGAGAACTGAGATTTGACGTGCATATTGTCAATAATTACCTACTTAATGCAAATCTGCAATTATACGGACGAGGCGGGCTGTAATTTGGTGGATTATCTTTTGTCATCTCCTGCCTAACCCAAGCATGAACCTTGTCCTGTTGTCACCTGCTGCCCAGCCCAGCCTCCTGAACCAGTTTCCCTACCCTATCCCTGGGTGTCTCTGAGTCGTGCTGAGCATCTAGAAGAAAGCAACCCAATCTTACCTTCTAGTGAGGAAGAATCCTACATATTCCATCCCTAAATCAAATCTGTATAAGGTGTCTTATGGTTAACTACTTTCACCATTCAATTTTTCAATTGTGTTTCTAGTCCAGATTTGTCTGGATGTTGCTTCCAGCCATGTTATATCTCCTTTGGATATGCAAAGGACATCCCATTCCCAAATTCATTTTCTCCAAATTTCAAGTTGATTGGACAACTTTAATTTTTTAAAATAAAATTTAAGATGACGGGGCAGTCTATAATAACAACAGGGGGAAAAAAGTACATTTCCATACTACTGTTTTGTCCTCAGCAAGGTTTAATCTGAAGTCAAGTAGTGATGCTGTAGCAGGAAAATTGTATGGAAGTCTGAGCCAGTATCCAACTAGTCTTCTGATTCAAAGGATCATCCTTTCCTTAACTCTGAAACCATCATAAAACATTTCTTGGATGTTCTCTAACACATGAGCAACAGTTTCTCAAAGTGAGTGGGAGCCTTTTCACTTCCATTAGTGGGCATTTTATCAAGTTCTGATTTCTTTTGTAAGTGAAGCTAGGCTAAAATCTACAAATCTGCCAATAATTTGAACTTTAGTTTCCATGCAAGTGAAAAGCAGCCAAAAAAACCCCTAAATAAATGTATGGAAAATAAACAGTAAAGCAAGGTTCCCCAATCAGCATTCACTGATAGCAATACAGCTTTTTGATTGCTTTCAATTTTTTATGTATTTCCAAGACATAACAAAGGGAAATTTATGATATCTCCAAATTTCTGCCAAAAATGCAGTTCCCAGAGTATACATTTAATGACAGCATCACAGGAAGACAATTTTTCCCACCCTTTCTAAGTTCTCTGCCCACTGCAAGAAGGACATCAACAGGAAGAAATCCCACACAGAAGGGGTGGGTGTAAGGCCACATCTGATTGAAGTGAAACAATTATTTCTATCTGAGCTGGTTTGAAAGGGCTCTGGTGAGCAGCCTGTCATCTACTGGAGATCACCCAAATCCAAGGTCTCGCTGAGGCTCCTCAAAATAGGCTCTTCAGTCATTAGGCTGACAGAAGAGTGCCAAATATCTGTCCCCAGAAGACTTTCTCCTACCTGATGAGATCATGGTCTTTTGGGGGGTTTTGGGGGGGTTGGGTTGTTGGGTTTTTTCCCAGGTTGGAAATAGAGAATTTTATTGCTTTGGAAGGAGAACTTGAAAAAGGACAGGTTATTTGGGCTCTTGGACAGCAAGCAAAGCCAAGCTCAGGCTGCCCACGTTGCACTCAGTGGAAAGTGGGAGTGATCCCTGGTCGATGGGAGATTAAAAGGTGATTTGAAGTGAAGGAAGGACCACCCCTGACGCGGCACTTCCAGTTGAACTAAAGGAGAAATGTCTGCTATAAACAACATAATATATGTAAACTTCACTTGTACTTAAAACCAGGCTTGAAAAAATACTAGTGGGAGAAGAAACACCAACAAATCAAAAGTGGCAGAGGATAAAAGGCAGATTTCAGAGAGGTCTGAAAAAGAAGGCGAGCTTCTATGGAAGGCCAGACGGAGCTATCCCTGAGCTCATAGTAACATCTTCCCAGCAAGGGAGGATTTAAAGAGCCAAATAAGTCAATGAAATTCACACAGAGCCTTCAGGGTTGGAAGACATATTACACTTGAAGAGACACATTCCTCAGTCAAGACCACAAAAGCCCTTAAAATTATCAGGCGAGTTGGTCCAGACTCTCCATCAGGATTTCTGCAGAGCAGCAAGAACTACGATGTGGTGGTCTCTGATAAATCACAAGCCACTGCTCCATTGCTGATGCAAAGAACTGAGGTCCACCAGGGACGAGTCAGCATCCCTCTGGGAGAGGATCATGTTGAGATGTGATGCTGTGACACCGAACGTTTGACCGAGACTTGATCTTGGCAATGACCTCTGCATGGTGTTAGAGAGAGGGAAACTACCGGGAATTGTGCTCTTGATGGAGATTTCCTGGGGGGAAATGGGGGAAATCACTCTACTATCTTGGTGGAGCCTAAGTTATTCCTGGACGGGCTTCCTCACTGGTCACTATTTCTGACCTGCTTTCGGGTACGCGTCGAAAGAACACTTTCTAAGTCATCACAAATAGCCTTAAGCTGAGTGATAACAACTTGACTCACTTTAAGTAAAAGTATGGCTTTCAATATCAAAAAGGAAGTAGAGATGGAGGAGTCAGGGGGCCAGAAGGGTTCAGTGACTGCTCTGATGAAGGGGGTTGGAATTTCTATTAGGAAACACAAAAAAATGCCTTCAAATTTATCTCCCTGGTAAAAGAGGAAGGGCTCCTCACTGACCTACATGGTTATCTTAAGGTGGCAAAAGAGCAGGAGTCTTATCAAGAGTGCAAAAAGGGACACAAAAGCAACAGAGGAAGCATCTTAGAGGCTGGGGAGAGGAGAGGTAAGATGAGAACTGTCAAAATTAACCTAGCTAGACTTTTTAAGGAGGAAAAAAAGCCTCAGATGTTTTCCAACCACAAACAGCCAGAATATGGAGAAGGGAAAAGGGTTGCGGTGCAGTAAAAATGGAGCAGAAATAGGAGAACCGAGGTTTGCTCCAAGCAGCCTGCCACCCTGCCTGTGGTGCTCAGTGAAGGGCTGCTGCCAAGCCTGGGGTGAAGACAGGGTGGCAAGTGAGAAGAGGATGTGGAAAGGATGGAGCTGAGAGGGAGTCACAGACACAGCATCACACGGGGAGATCCAGAGGGACAGGGAAATCTCCGTCCTGAGGTTTGAAAAGAACAGGCACGAGAAACTGGAAGTCAGGAGCACGGATTTGTAACCCCTAGACACGCAATAACTGCATTTAGGGAAAGGAGCAAGGAGAAAAGAGCAGTTTAGGCACTGGCAGGCCACTGAATCTGAACTGACAGCGTAGGGAGCTTTCAAAAGCACTTTTTCAAGAAAAATTAGACACTGTGAATCAGGCTCTGCCTCCACTCCTAATCCTTCCAAGAAATGGGTCCCAGCTCTCTCCTGGCAGGACATGAGTCATTCTGACCACCCTCAGTGAAAGTCAGTCGTGTCCCCGTGGGAAGAAGAAAGCCCCTGGCACACGCTATGGAAGTTGCTTTCCTGGGCATCGTCTGGGTATCGTACTTCCAGCCCGAGCTGCCACTCATTTTTGGCAAAATGACTAATAATGACTTGCAAAACTTGCTACTGTGTTTTTCATCACAGCTGCTCTGGGGATAACGTTTCTGGCACACAAAGCGTTGCTACCGTCATGACAAAAACAATTATACGAGAAAAAGCAGGCCAAGAAGATATAAGGTTATTGTCAGGGTGAGGGCAGGGGAATTGTTGAGATGAGTTGTCTACAAAATAGCTTAAGAGAGTTGGTTTCTTATCACGACATCATGAGTTATGCTCACTCAATTATGATGAGTGATAATCATGACAAAAACTGCTTTAGCTATGGCCTTGGGAGATGAAAATCGAGGGGAGGAATTAGCAGGGGGTGGAGAAAAAAAAAGAAAAAAGAAATAAAATTAAGTCACAGTCACAGGCAACAGAACGAAAAGATTCAGTACACATTAAGCCAACAGAGATTGGTTTAAATTAGTGTTTGAGCTGAGTAGCAGGAAAAATAACTCTACAAAAGCAGGGCAAGGATTATCTTATGGTATGTGCCTATATAAAGCTGGGCACGCTGGGGGGGATTAGGGCTCAAAGGAGTCCTGACAGTGCAAACAACCCAGAAAAGGTGCGTGCACCTGGTCCCCAGAGAGAGGGGGCATTTAGGGCTGGAGCTCTGCATCCTCAAGTCTTATCCTCATCATACAGCGCTCTTCATAAATCCACCTAACATCCCTATAAAACCAGAGGATTTTTATGCCTCCTTTAAGTGCTCAGAATCTCACAGTTCTGCTTGTCAGAAATCCATCCTTTTTCTCCTAAAATTCCTCACTGCAAAGCGATACCAGAACATTAGGCGTCCCCCTGGCACGGTCCCCTCTTAGGATGCTGCAGAGCTGTAATACCCTCTCCACCTCCCTTTTGCATGGATACCCAAGCCAGCATCAATCTGTTCCTTCACATCAAACTTTCCCTGGGACCCTGGGGGCTGCTGAGGATATTCCAGGTGGGAAACCTGATCCCCCGAGGCTACCTCTGCCCTGGAATTAGCGGGCAGCTGGGTGCTGAGAAGCCCAACTCTGAGAAAAGGGCTAAAAAACAAATAAAACCACGCACGAGCAAAGGCAACCTGGAAGTAACAAGATGATTTGAGTAAACTTTGAATTGAGCAAGTTTCACGCAGAAGGTTCACGTTACCTTTTGTGGGAAGGGAGAGGCAAACTCGGGCGCAACAGCAGCGACTTCAAAGAAATCAGGGATGATTTCTTCCTCACTGCCTCTGTGCTACCCTCCACCACGTGGAAAAACTGGTCAAATGGCTCCTTTCAGGTTTGCTGTATACTAAAGTGAAGGAAAAAAGTCAAAATATCTGAGCTTTCCCTATCAATTCTGGGCTGCTGGAAAGAGCCCTGCCTTTGTGCTGGGCACAGCAGTGCAGGCAAGGAGCTTGTGATCTGGGAGCTCAAATTTTACCTGTAGCCTGAGATTACATATGAAAGGAAAACATATTTATGGGTTTTTCAGGATGTTTGCTGCCTGAGCATATGTGAAGGGCTAAGGCACGTTTGGCACAGCCAGCTCTGGCCGTTCTCCCCCACAGACCACCCACCACCTCCAGGTCCGCCAGCCCTTCTTCTCCCTCCGGTGCCTTTGGGACACCCCAGGGTGGCGAGGGACTGAGAGCAATTTGAAAGCTAGACAAATATAAATAGTTGCAGATTTAGAAAATAGGAGATAGAGATTTCTGCGATAGAGCTGTCAGAGAGTGAGACATAACCATAAAGTCAAAATGAATAACCTGTCTGGCTCCAGAGCATGGAAAATGCGCTGAGGGCAGGACTTATGCAACATGGCAAGATGTTATCAGTTCTGCTTTTTTCACTTCTTTTTTTTTTTTCTTTTTTTCCTGAAATTGGAACTGAGAGCTGGAAAGGGGAGTCTGGGGGTGAGAGAGAAAACAGGGACTCCTCATTTCTTACACTGCCGTTTCAAAAGCGTGTCATGGAGACAGTAATACTGGGAACTATTTAAAAGGAGCTTGTGGTTTGCTCCTCTCTGACTACTTTCAAGGAAGATTTGGATGTGACAATGGCGAGGGAAAACGGGATAGACCCTCTCCCCCAACAGCTCCTTGATATTAACACTAACATAGGGAACAGAACACTCAGGCACATTTCTGCCACATTTGGTGACCTGGGATGCAGCTCCTGTCTCTGCATTCAGCAACACCTTAAAAAAAAAACACAAACGCCTTTCAGAGGGGATTAAAACCAAACCCAAATGCATCTCCCTGTCAAAATCCAGAGGAGATGACAGCTGAGAGGTTCGGGTGAAGTTGGGAAAAGTTCGCAAGAAACGCTTGTGGGTGGTAGGGTGATGTAACCCTTTAGGTAGCCCCCAGCGTTTTGAGGTCAGCGATCCATTAAGTTTCCATTAAAAACCTGGCAACCTTCACACAAGCATTGCAACACCCCGTTTCCGTACGCCTGCGGGGGTGCTGACCCGGGGGCTGCCCCCTGCACCCCTGCACCCCGCTCCCCCACGTCACGAGCCAGAAGCCACTTGCTCCTGGGAGAAATGACTCAACACCCGGGACCAGAAACACATTCCAGCCTGCAGGAAAACAACTGAAACCTTGAGTGGTCTTGCAACATCCAGCCGCTCCACAGAGTGAGGCAATCACCCACACTGAGCTGCTTTTCAGCTCACTTAAACCGAAGTCTTCAGAGCCCAAGAGTAACCAGGACCAGAGTTTGCTCCTCCGTGGTTTATGGAGTATCCAAACCCGGAGTAACGTGGCCCTGGGTGGGCAGCAGTGCCCCTTCCCATCCCACCAGCTCCATGGGCTGTGTGCTGGGCATCCTTAAAATGCAGAAAGAGCCTGCTCAGGCTGTGGTATGGGCAGAGAGAAGCAACCCAAATCTCCCTTTGCAGGGCTGCAAAACTGCTGCCCTGGGAGGAGGAACCTCATCCTACATCCTCTGTACTCAGAAACAACATTTACAGGACAGTTACACTTTTGGCACTGCAATGGTTATATTAAACACAGTTGGATTCTTTTTTTTTCTTTTGTTTTGCAAGAGTGGAAAGCGTTCATGCTCCAGGGAGAAGATTACAAAGAACAGTGAAAACAGATATATGTTTTTAGTGGGAAGGAGGGTAGTTTTTCAAAAAAATTTAAGCAAAAATTTTGTAGGTACGGTGGTACATTTGTAATACAGAAAGAGTTGTTAGAAACAAACATTTCAGAGCCAAAAGAAGCTCAGCCCTAGCAGGTGTTTTATGATGTTAACGGAGCCAAGTGAAGAAAGCATCTATCCATTACACATGCAATTATCTGTTTGAACTGAAAACACGAACTTTGGAGAAAACAGCAAAATGCTTGTCTTCCAAAATATTTAAGTTATTTTGAGCATTTGACCAGTAGGAGGGAGCAAAGCAGGGACAAAACTACTCGTGTAGCGCTTCCAAATGTACATAAACTACTCGCGCTTTTCATAGCTGAATGGTTAACAACAAAGACAATTACATTCTTGCTACAGCTGATTAAACACTTGATCCCACGGACCCCAGGCTTCTCAGACATGGTTGTTTGCTGTAAGCATAGCCAACAAAACAAAAACAAGGCTAAAGAGATGTTCATCTGTCATGGCTCAGGTTCAGGACAGCAACCCTACCCAGAGTCATGCATAAATATGAAACACATCCTGTTTATACTAAAATTAATAGGATTTAGCCAGAACTTAATAGGGTTGTAAACGTGAAGGTGTGGTCAAACTTGTAACTGAACCAGGATCTGAATTGTCCCTCTGCTGCTATCATCAAAGAGCTGAAGTTGCCAAGCCCCGTGTACAGGAGTCCTGGATCCCTCTTCAGTTTACGGGTTAACATCCGAGTATTCAATCCGTGTTTTCTTGGCTCTACCTAGAGCGTCCCACCAGCCCAGCTGGGCAACACTAGGCGATGCATTAAGCATGCAAACAGCTCTCCATTTGGAAAAGCTCTGATTCCTGTTGAGCCTGTGCCATAAACACATCGCCCAAGAGTCCATTCCCCACCTACAGCTGTTCCCCTGGGGCACCGTGAGTTATGTTACACCAAATATCTGACTTCTAGAGAAATAAGTCTCATTGAATTATAATGATCTACCATCTCAGCAGGAATAGACTTATTCCTTGCTACATTCCACAAATTCCCCTCAAAATTATTTTACATTCAGCTTTGTTTTTCCTTTTTGAAAGCACTGAATGTTGTCTCCTTAATGGGCCTTTGCAAGAAACAATTGCATTTGTATTGGCAATCCCTTTTTCAAGATATTACTAAATCTCTAGTCCTTTCCCTGTGGGACAACAAAAGTTGGATAAATAAGAAGAAAGCTGGCTTCTGACCACTTTTTGAAAAAGAAGGGGGAAAAAAAAGTGCTTTACTATGTAGCATAATAGATAGTATTTCCACATAGTTAGACAGCAATTCTTTCTGTGGAAAAAAATACTGCAAGCCTTTCACATTTTAGCCCAAATGGAGTATCGTCTCCAAAACAAAAATGCTCAAAATTTTTTAGAAGTGAGTCCATATTTGATATTCAATATTCATTAACCACTTTAGTCTCTGTATCATTTTTATTACAGCAAATCTTAGACCTGAACACGGCTGACCATTTTTGTACCCCTCAGTGGTGTACGGCAATAAAAAAAATGCTCTCCATATTCCTATATTAATAAAGGAGCTCCGGTCCTGAAAAGTTTACAACCTAAAAACAGGAGAAGCAGTGAGGGAGAGTTGTCACCATCACAGAAGTGGAGACCTGGAGCACGAGAGTCGAGGCAACACCCCTTGCAGAAAGCACGTGCGAGAACGGAGAGAACCACCACAAGCACAAGCCTGCAGTTGGTGTTCCTTCTGAGATATCTTATGTCTTACTGTGGGAGCAATGTTTTAGCCTTGGAAGAAATGCCATGTTTCTTGGAGGGTTTGGTGAGGGAACTCTTGCAAGGGTGAAGAGGTTGGTTCATGACCCTTTGCTCTTTCAAGAGACTAACTGTTGGAGGTAGAGTTTGTACCTCCAAGACTTGGTCTTAATCCTGAGAGAGGAGGCTGCCTGTTTTAGAATTGGCAAAAAATTTTACATAGCACAAATATGTCTGCATTAAGAATGCAATGCAAGCACTTTTTTCCAAGGTATGTTCATACCTCTGGTGCAGTGGACTTCTTTCGGTACATAAAAAGCTGTGTAAGACACCATGAGAAGATACATGAGCATCCTCTAACATCAGTATGGAGCATGGAGCTCCCAGTCCACCTGGACCTGCCTCATGAAGTGAAGCTGAGATTTACAGCCAAAGCAGCTAATAGTCACCCGCCACCCAAGGATGTGATCTGCAGGGTCTTGTGCACGGGTTTTTCTTCATAGCTAAGAGCCTCTGAAGCTGCAACTCAACTCTGTTTTATATTTAGTTAATGGAAACCAACTGGAAAGATTCCCATTGACTCCAAAGGGCCATGCCCCAACACATAATGTATTAATGGAATAAACCGCCCTGTTAAATCATCAGAAGTCATGGACAGACTCGTTCCTCACCCCTAAGCCCCTGTCCAGATGATACAGCTTCTCTTTAAGAGAGAAATGAGGGGAGTTAATCCTGGGACTAAAGACTGGGCTGCTCAAATGCAAATTTCACACTCCCTCCAAACACACACCTCTTAACATGAAAAAAAAGGAAAATCAGAGCAAGGTCCCAGTCCCCACGGTCAGACCAGAATGAATCACCCTGATCCCGTGACGGTCATTTCGGAGCCAAATCCTCCCCTACCTACACTAGAGGGTCTGGCTACATAGGTTGTAAGGAATGTGCAGGGCAAGAAAAGGCTGCCATTGCTCATTAGAGGGCAAGGATGAGAGTGAAAAAATAAGCATACTCTGGAAAGCTGGATTTTGCTGCCTGGGATACATCTCCATACACTCAGCCCAGCTTGGAGCTAGAGAGCCCTGCAGCTCTTGGAACCTTGTGCTGCAACTTTCCATCCAAAATCTCCACGTGGACTCACTTGTAAATGGCAAGAGATTAGAGAACTTCCCGTCGTCATCACTTATTCACGAAAAGTTTGGAAAAATCTTGCTTTTCACAGAAAAAAAAAAAAGTATCGGCTCTTGAGGCAGGGGGCGGGGAGGAGGGGGGAATAAAATGTTTATAGTGTGCATTACCTAAAAAAAATAATTCATATGATGAATCTTTATCTTAAAAGCCCTGGACTAAAAACAAATAAATGAATCATTCAAATTATTGTGGAAACAGCCATGTTTCATGTTATTTATGTATTTAAGGTTCCTTTTAGGGTTAGGTTTTTTTCTTCTTATAAAGAAAGGCAGTTTTCTTAGCATTGCCGTGAATACCAATGTCAAATTCTATTTTAACAGTGTTCAGTGATGCATGAACATCCCAAAGGCAGAATTTTAAAAACACTAAAACCATTTGTTAAAGAGTAACTAGACAAGTTGAATAGTTTTCCTTTCCTTTTCCTGCAAACTTCATAAAGACAGGAGGAAATATAGTTTCACGTGGATGGTGTCTGAGCCAGTCCCCATCACAATTAACAGGAATCATTTCAGTGACTTTGGATCAGGACTATAAAGCCTTTTTCTACTGGCAATCAGTCTTTGTGACTGAAATTATTGATAACATTGCAGGACACCAAAGTATGTATTAAATGGCTTGTGTTTTTCCAACCAGATGGTATGGTACATTCTAGTTTCCCTCTAGAGATCTTTGAGCTGCCACTTAAGGTGTGGGATGCCGTTTGCAGCCCCAGAGCAGCAGTGATGGGACTCCAGTAGGTGCTCCTAAGCAAAGGGAGAAGATCTTCCACCTTTTTTTAGAAAAGGAAGAATTGAAGGGAACCCTGCTATGGTAAGGAAAAGCACTGCCTCAAGCTCAATCAAGTCTTTTGTGAATAGCAGATTTCCTTGCACCAAGACAGCAACCTCATCTTTGCTGGGCCCTTCCTTATAATGGTTACCCAATGTTTCAAATGTATTTCTTTTTTCCTTTCATCTTTTTTTCCCCACTTTACGTGCTATACCATGGCTGCAATACCAGCTCTACTAATTTTAGGTCATTTTGGCTACGGCTTTTTTTTTTGCATTCATTTCTCAGCCTACAATAAAACGTGAAAAATGATAATGTTCAATTAAAAAAGCCAACCCCAAACTCACACCACTTGTCATCTGCTCACTGCCCCTGGTATTGGCCATTTGCAGAGGGGGCTGGGGACAGGGACAGCAGTTGGGTGACATTCACACCCTATGATTCACGGCAAGGGTTGGTGTTGGAGACAAGGTGAGTACCAAGGTGAGGAGAAGGTTGTTTAAGCCAGCAGTGCAACCCCAAACTCACACCACTTGTCATCTGCTCACTGCCCCTGGTATTGGCCATTTGCAGAGGGGGCTGGGGACGGGGACAGCAGTTGGGTGACATTCACACCCTGTGACTCGTGGCAAGGGTTGGTGTTGGAGACAAGGTGAGTACCAAGGTGAGGAGAAGGTTGTTTAAGCCAGCAGTGCCCTGGGGAGCTGCTGGGGACAGTGGGTCCCAGTCCAGCATGTAGGAAGCATGGCTTTCAGAGCAAATTGAGTGTGAAGGACGGATGGAGGGTTAACTGCCTGAGAAGGACAGAGGCAGAGAGTGCTAGAAGAGCACTTAGTTTGGTCTTGATATCTCTGAAGTACAACAGAATCGTTTCTTTAAATTATTTCCCCCAACCCCCAGTTTATGGAATATCAGTGCAAAGGTGTGATGCTGACCGGTTGATGCTGGGAGGAGAGGAGCTCTCTACAGGATGCTTGGGCAGCATCAGTGGGCTAAGCCAGCTACAGACTCAACCCCTCAATTTCTTCACATAGATTAGGTCCACCCCTTTAAATAAAACACTTGAGTGAACAGGTGTATGCACAATTAGCATCATTAACTAGCTGTAAAACAAATGACTAGTGTGCTGAATTTCTCTCTTTGGATGCACACCAGAGAGATTACTTCTATGTGAATAAGCATGTGCTGAGGATCTCTGGGAAACTGTTTGTTACTGAGATGTGGTCTTTGGGGAGGCATGAACATTAGTGTGAGCCTTGGGATTTGGCCATTCCTTTGTATCAAGAGTATATTTTTATATCAAATGTGGGTAGTGACAACATGAAAGATCTACCAGTCTCTACCTCTCTTTCAACTTTCTGAAAGCCTCAAGATCTAAGTGGGAATTACATTATTATTATGAATATAATAACAGAGAAGGGAAATACCAATAGCAGCGACAAGAATAACCCAAACTATGTCAGACTTGTTAAAGGCAAGTTAAAAACAATTTGGGACCTAATTTGTTGAGAATAAAACGTCTACAGCATTTAGACCTGTGCCTCACCTGGCGTCAAGCTCAGCGAGGGACTTACGTATAGGCCTAATTTTAAGAATACAATCATGTATGGGATTTAATGGGTACATTTAGTGAGTTTGAAATTACATATATTTAAGAGCACTGCTGACTGAGGGGGTATATTCCTGTGTTTATGTTGTAGCTTCAAATTCTTCATAATTACATTACCCCTCCTGCTCTCTTCAGATATTTCCATCATTCCTCTGTGTCAAAAAAAGTCTCTCTTTCACAGTTTGTTAATCAGTTTATGATAACACAATCTTGGTGGTGTTTTCCTTGGCAGCATGCCTTGGACTGTAATTATTTAATAATATGAGCATTAATTGAAGATTAAGGTTTGTGGCTGTGTACACTTGGGTCTCCCATTGAATATGAACCCAGCGGAGCTGAAGACATCCATCCTTTTCCAGGATCAAGAGTCAAATTACTAAGCAATTGTGAGATCCAGCAGGTGGGTGTCATTGTGGTGCTCCTTTGTACAGATTTCACATGGCATCTAGGGTTTGTATAAACATTTTTCCAAGGAAATCAGAGAAGCTTAGTCCCAATGCCCTCCCCTCACATGCACGTATACAAGGCTAGTGCAGAGACCCAATAAAATGGCCCAAAGTCACTTATTGCCTGACGTTGTCCTTGAGGAAGAAGATGTTGGTTTGCCCTGCAAGCTCCTAACTGGGCTGTGAGACTGGATGTGTGCTTCCCCAGCAAAAAATAGTCCTGAAAAAGGACATACTTATTTCCTCCTGCTGCTGCCCTGATTCACCTGTAATGGTCCTCCAAGGAAGATCTGGTGGGACCCAGCAGGATTTTCCTCGAGCTCCAGTCAGCCACCACAGGCTAGGTCTTTCCCACAGAGTTATTAGAAGAATTCTTAATTCTTTTACTACTGTTTTGGTTTCGCAATTTTTTAAGGCAACAGCAGGTTTTCAAAAATTCATTTAATAATAAAAAAGAAATCAGCAGTAAAAGTGTTTTAGGAAGTGGAGGTGATGGCTTACTGATTCTTTTCCATATAGCAGGAAGACATGCGGTTCCAAAGAAAATCAAAATATAGACGAAAAAAGCTTCAAGAAAATGGTAAAAAGAAAATAAATTAAATAAAATAAAAATCCCAGTCTCCCCAATTAGTTAAACGAGGGAAATGAATGCCACCTGGACTGCAGCAGATATTGGACTGTTTGGATTTTCCAGAAGAGGAAAAGAAATTCACTTTTCTCTCCCCCTGTGTCCCCACTTTTCATCTGTCTTAATTTGCTCACATTATTTTGTCAGACGTCTGCCCAGCTCCAAGTCAAATAACCTTCCTCATCCTGCCTTCTGCAGGATAAACCAGATCCAAGCAAGGGAATACGGCGTGCATATCTGAGCAATCTTGGCACTTGGGATGTATAAACCCAAGCTTAAGCCTTGCTCTCAGTTCTAGTTTGTAGGTCCTCCCTTTAAATAATTAAATGCTGAAATACTTCAAATAGCTGGAATTAGCAACCTGCTGAAATACTTCAAATAGCTGGAATTAGCCTTGTAAATATCCTGCCCTCTATGCCCCCTAACCTCCCAAACTACAGGACCTGGATTTCTACTGAAATATTGACTCATTTTGTTATTGCCTTGTACTGCTTCTGCCTTTCAAAGAGCAGGTGGCCTGAGCACCGATTAGTTAAATAAACATACAGAAAGGAAGAGTTAGTCTGGCAGAGTGGGGGGAATAAGAGCTAATATATCTTCTTGCTGAGGTCCGAAGTGTGTGCGTGTGTATATACAGTCAGAGCATGCAGGGGAATTTTTCATCGTTTTGTGTTTTACACAGTGACAGGGATTTACCAGCCCGAGTGGAAAGGAAAAACACAACCCCACTCAGGGGCAAAGCCTGCCTAAAAGACCAGAACAAATTCTGTCTTTCCCTCAGGAAGATTCTTGAGGATATAAGAAAAAGAAGGGTAAAAAAAAAAAAAAAGGCAATAAGAATTGTAGGCATCTGGCAAGATCAAGAGATGACGGCTGAAGACACAAAGCCATTGTCAGGGGGGAGAGGGGATTCCTCTTAGCCCCTTTTGCTGATAATAAATGAAAGAAATAGCTATTTTTGGCGGGGGTGGGAGGAGACTTAGTGTCTAAAGCAGCAGGAGCCACTACCTAAAGCACAGAGCATGAGTTACCCAGGTGCTAAGGATTTGGATTTCTTTTAAAGGAGTGAAGGAATTCATGCAGGGTTTTTGGGGGGTGGGGGGAGGTAGGAAAGGGAAGGAGGTAGGGGAAAAGGGGAGAAAAAAGTCGGAAAAACATCATGAGAAATATCACAGTAGCAAGGAGGGAAGGCAGCTGAAAAAGTCAAGGATAACTAAAGAAGCACGTGAAGCATGACCTTGAAATGAGACTGATGAAGTGAGCTTTTTGGGTTGAGTGCTGGCTGGAAAAGGGGCCTTGGACCGCTGCCCAAGGAAACTGCCTCCTGCTATTTAATTCCTAATGAGTTCAGGGAACAAGGATTTTGCACAGTCTTTGAAATAAACAGGATTGTGTTAAAGAAATACTTGAGCCCATCATTAATTTCTACTTCTAGTGGAAACAAGCCATGAGACCCCACATCCTGGCTAATCACTTGGGTCAAAAAAGTAACATAATGCGAATTTCAGCACTAGGTATTACTTTGTAGGGCCAAATAATTCTACGTTTCATGCCTGTACTGTGGGTCTTCAGAGGAGAAGTGTCATTGCTAATTAATTATGTTAATTACATACTGTAGGAATTCAGCATTTTAGTGTCTTACTTTTCCCTGCTTCCTGTGCCAATTTTTCCATCCCTATAATTGTCCTTCCTGTTTATGCAATTCCATATGCACAGTGGCTACTAAAAGTCAGCTGTTAAAACTGTTTACTGTAAATATTTACACTGTGGCCATTAGTGAAATCTGTATCTCCGAAGGGATGATGGATGGCGGCGGGTCTAATCCCAGAGACCCCGTGGAATAAACAGGGTGAAAATCACGTGAGGAGGCTGGGAACGCGGCTTCCCGCTTCTTCTTTCAAGGCAAAACAGAAAGTCCTACGTTTGGGAGCTTTTCTCTGAAAAAATGCTAAGAAACACAAGGTTATTTGCTGATGTCTGTGGCACGGAGGTTCCAGAACATGTACCAGTTATTACAGAAATAATGTCTAAAACTGCCGTGACAGGAATAAGAGGGTTAATGGGTTACTGCAGCACATCATCTAATAAAGGTTGAACATATACAGACCAGGCTAGCAGTGCATATTGTACGTCTCTGAGAGCATGGCAGGCAGGAGAAGCAGAGATGCTAAAATACCCCAAAAAGCCAGTATTCATCATTTCATGGGAGTTTAGAAACTAGGTCAACTGATGCCTGATGCTAAGAAACCCTGACGCGTGCGTGTCTCCTCGACACCAGGTGCTCGGGGCGCTCTGGCACAGAGGTTTCGGCGGCGCTTGTCGGGGAAGGTTGCCCATCCCACAGACTGTGCAAGGATCTGAGACTGCCCCCAAGCCCCCCAGCCAACCCAACCTGGGGCAGAGTCATATCCAAGGACCATGGAGCATGATTGCAGGACACAGAGATGTCCTCGCACCACAGCACCAAGGGCCAGCACCGTTACAGCTCACACACCCCATGCCCTAGCTCTATGTTGCCCATCGTTGATGTTCCTCTACTTTACTACTCAGTGTCGCTTCCAATTCTTCACCTGTGCTCTTTTCTATACACTCTGGTTCTGCTTTTAGGGACATGGCCTATTTTGGATGCCCTTTTCTCCATGACATCCTGGGGTCTGGGCTGCCAGCAGCTCCTGGATTAAACGATGGGCAGCCCATCACCTTCAGGAAAGGATGGATCTCAAATGCCCCTGTTCTGCACAATTTTCGTCCTGGAGGTTCTTTCAGAAGCAGATGGTGTGGCAAATCACGTATTCTCATGAAAAAGAGACACTAAAAAATAACAAAAGTAAATCCCCTCCAAACATGGAATTATTTGTCAACAGCAGAAATGAGCAGGTATTCAGTGTTCATCAAATATTTGCTGGAATAACGTTTTGAGCTTTGTTCAGTGTTAGTAGGAGTTTTTCCATCCCATGATGTTGGATTAACCTTCAAAGATGAGTCACTTAATGCAAAGACATATACGCATCTTTCAGCCAAGTCCAAAATCCTAATTGCACAAATGAGAGAATCAGGAAGGTGATATTCCCTGGAAAGCTCCAAATCTATTAATATATCTTAGAATAGAGACCGGTCTCACTTCACAGTCCTAATCAGAGTTATGGGTTTTATTTACAAATCATGATAGCACATAGTCTTAATGGACATTATTAAATTCTTTGTTTAAACCACAGCATGTGTTTAGATGCTGTTTTGCAGGGATGGACTATCCTGATGATCCAGCTGATATACGTCATGGAGCATGTCTCACGGGGAAATAACTTGGCAATTTATTCTGGATTTCAGAGGGGACTGGTGAGCACATGAAAAACACTGTATGACTTACGCCTGCACAACGTGATGGTTTGGGAAATGTTTCATGTGTTATCAAATCCGTTTGAGATTCTGAACTCTGCCTTCTCTGTTGTCATTTTAATTCCTAAGCAAATGGAAATTTCACAGGGCAACAGCCAGGCTAATAACGCTGACGAGCATCTGTTTGTGGGGATTCATTCTCAATTACAGCATTTTCCATGACCAGTTGGCCTGGAGGTTGAGCAAGAGCAGGCTGGAGGACAGAGACAGGCATGGGGCTCACGTGAGAGTCAAGAAGAGAAGGAGTCAGGAGTAAATGAAAGGAGAGAACCTTCCTTGAGCACTGTAGGGAGGAGGAGATGGAGAGAGAGAAACTCTGTGGTCATCGTAAAATATCACTTGGGAACCAAAAGAAAATGGATGTAGACAACACAGTCCCAAATCCCACTGAGGAATTAGAATTATGGAAGAGTCTGAGCCAAAGAAGAGCTAGTAGCTATTTTAGGCAGTCGTTTTGTGGGCATGATAGGACGACGGGTAGCAGTTTTAAACTGAAAGAGGGTAGATTTTAATTAGATATTAGAAAGAAATTCTTCACTGTGAGGGTGGTGAGACACTGGCCCAGGTTGCTGAGGGAGGCTGTGGATGCCCCATCCCTGGAAACATTCAAGGCCAGTTTGGATGAGGCTTGGACCAACCTGGTCTAGTAGACCAGGCAGAGTGGTTGGAACAAGATGATCTTTAAAGTCCCTTCCAGCTCTAACCATTCTATGATTCTGTGATTTGTGGCTGCAGGAGGAGGCAACTTGCAGGCTGTCCCCAGGGGGAGCAGAGGCCCTTGGCCACTCAGCAGCACCTTGCTGCAGTGCCAGGGACCACCTCACGAAGCTCAACACCTCCCCAAAGAGAGGAGTCATATTTTCATGGTGTTCAAACCCTTCTGACTTGTACCAGATGTATAGTGTTCATCTTCCACGTACGCACCTGCACAGCTGCAAATGGAACTACAAAAATCTCACTTTTGGTGAAAACGATGTTCTCTGCTGGCTGCAAATCCATAAACCTCAATTTTCCTCCTTGCTGCACAGGTGCCCCTCTGATCAAAGGGAGAACAAGCCCTTTCTTGAATACAGCCTTTCATTTTGCAGAAGCGCCTGCCTTCCCACCCCAAAAATTAATCTCAGCGCAGGTAGTTTTCCATCTGTAGCTCAACCTTCTTTGTGGGAAAGTTTATTTTTGGACAACGGTAGAAATGCTCAGCCCAATTAGCCGCTGCTGCAAATGGTCTCTTAACGGCAGCCAGGGTGGGATTAGTCATTCTGGGCTGGGCAGGTTTGCTCCGTGCAGCACCTGCCAAGCTCCACACAGCCCTTTGCTGCATTTAATGGGAAATGGATGGGATCTCATGGTATCATCTTTGATTTCTCTCTGTAAGGTGTTTTATTTCTGCTGGCAGTCCCGGAGCTCAGGCTTGGACGTGTTTATGACACGGCTTGATGTTAATGGGAGTTTTCCGTGCCCCACTGTCACATTCTTACTGCTTGTTCCCCCACATGTTACTCCACTCTGATCTACTCCTTGTGTTTATCTTTTCCCCACCTTTTGGTTTTACGGCAAAAAAGTTATCCCATGGAGCAACAGATGGAAGGATCAGAGCAGAAAGCCATTTCTCTTCTGTTTGGCAGAAAGCACAAAAATGGGCTCAAAACAGCACAGGTGGACGAAGCCGTATCATCTACACCTTAGAGGTCCTCCCCCAGGTGCTGGTGGGGCACGTATGCCACAGTGGGCACTATGAGGGAGGGCCAGCTCCTTCTTCCCTCTGTCCTGGAACAATTAATTACACTGAAATGAATTAACTTCAACCCAGCTGAGCTGAAGCTTGCGTTGGAATGTGTTTTCAGGTCTGGCAGGCTAGCCTGACCCCGGGGTATACCTGATGTTCGGACAAGTTTGAAGGCAAGAGGGTTCTCTGCTCACCCACAGCCTCACCTCACCCCTTTGGCACGTGCCTCAGTTTCCCCCTCCCTTCCAACAAAGGCAGCCATGGCTCACAATGAGTGCCATTGAAGAGATAACCGCGCTCTGCTCCCCGTTATTGACTTTAGAGTGGCATTTCCTCTGCCAAGAACGAGCCCCACAACAAGGTATTTATGCCTGGCTGCAATACAAGCTTGCTTTTGACCAGTGCCTGCTGCACATACCGCACAGAGGTGTTGGGAGGATTAATTACTTAGCGTGCACAGAGGACTTTGAAGATAAAATGTGCCAAGTAATTATTATGTGTTTTACTGATTTGGGCATGCACAGACATTTTTTTCTTAATGGTTTGTTGATTTTGTTGACTGGCAGCCTGGGACAAAGCTGCATTTCTTGTGAGGTTTCTTTTTTTTAATATTATTTTTAATAGGCTTTTTAATTGCAGTATTTACTTTAGTCACCTATTAAATAGCTAATTACTTGTGATCCTGTTTAGATTTGTGTTTAGCACAGACAACAATTGCATCTTTTCTCCCACAGCCCA
Source organism: Calidris pugnax (assembly GCF_001431845.1). NCBI lineage: Eukaryota > Metazoa > Chordata > Aves > Charadriiformes > Scolopacidae > Calidris > Calidris pugnax. The sequence goes on from NW_015090812.1 coordinate 3,236,878, forward strand.
CAGTTACTGCATTACATGCTGGGCTTGATCTATTTTTTTCCCCCCTGTAAACAGGACTCTCTGACTGTAATAACTTATTTTCCTGGTCATGGTCCATCAGGTGGAATGAATCTCAGTAAAGGCTTCCCTGGTTAGCCCGTGACAAAGGGAACATGACAAAAACCGTGTTTGATGGTGTAGAAACATGATAGATTCGTCCTTTGTGTCATTAAAAGGTCTAAATGGGACATCAATGTAAATGGAGGGTCTCGACAGGGTAGGGAAAGAAAATGTATGCAAAATTCATTGTTCTGCTCATTATGAGAAGATGCCAGTAATGTCATCTCAGGAGGTAATTAGGCTTTAATTTCAGGAGAACAAGCAAGTAGCTGAGCAGGGCAACTGGTGACACACATTCTCATCTGAGCTTCATGAAAAGCACTGACAGAAATGCCAGCTGGGAGGCACAGAGGAGGTTCTTCCACCGAGGGTAGCCTGGCTGGCTTCAGGAGAGCCAGCCCAGAAAAGAGGAGCCCGGCCAGCCACCCACCCATGCACCTTCTCCTTGTTTTGATGTCTTCTGTGGTACTTAAACTACCATTTCCACTTCCACAAACACCCAATTAAAGAGAAAGACCTCATTAGACAGAATTTGGCAGATCACTTCTATTTTACTTCCTCACCACTTAACGCCAGCCTTAAGCTCCCCTGCAGCACACAGGCATTTGTGGAAGGGTCAAACCTAGCTCAGAAATGGCAACCACCGGCAACCAGACAAGGGTCTCCTTTCTTGTATGCCCTTAACCTCCTTTTATTGCTGCTCAATAATCTGCTGTATGGACATTTCTAAGCTGAGAAGCTTAGACCAGATTACTTTTTTGCCTATCCTTACTCCCAGCCTCTGAAAGGACACCTAGTCCTGCACGCTGAACTGAAGACCATTCCCAAGGACAGAAAGTGAAAATTAGAACTTTTCTTGCCAAGACGACCTTTGATTTACACTTATCTCCTCATTTCTTCTCCATATGTTTTATTTCCCCAAAGACAGGCTGCTGAGGAAGCAGTTTCAGTTAGAGGTGGAAAGGAGGAGGCCAAGGTGAAGAGGTGAAAAGAAACTCCTGCTATCTGCTAAATTATCTGCAGTTATCTGTACTTGAGCCAGTCACCCTCAGCTCTCACTTTCTGCTGTGACTCAGCAAAGTCCCCATTGCACTTTGCTCCAGAAGTTCCAAAAACACAAGAAACAAACCCAACAGAACTGTCTCAACCAGCTCAACCTGATGAGAAAAAACAGTTTAAATACTTTCCCCATCTCCATGGTCCAGGGGGCCCAAGGCACAGCCTCCACGGTCTGCATTTGCTGAGCAGAGAGGTCCAGTGCCACCACGGGGCTGGCTGGCTCCTTCCCTAGGTGCAGTGGTTTCTCTGCTCAGCTCTTCTCCACCAGCTTTTACAGAAGCTCTGTCCGCCCCAGGAGATGCTTTTCCCAGCGCATCTCCTCCTGGTTCTAAGCCAAAAAAATGTGTCAGCAGATGGAAACACTGGATTTGCCTCCCTGCGATGCCATCCAGAGGCTGGTTGGCTCCAAGGGGAGATCCTGCCACAGGCAGGAGGAGAGCTGATACCTTACAGCCATTCGGAAGGGATCTCAGAAGCTCATTCAGCCCTGTCTCTCTATTTACTTTTCACAGGTTTTATGGCAGCCACGGTGTGTTGCAACAAGTCTTTGTTGTATTTTTTCCCCAGGAATTCACGGCAGGTGCAGGACCACGGAGGATGCTCGCAGGAAAAAAAAAACAACCCACCTCTGCCTGTCCTGCCATCTCCAACTGAGGTCAAGGCAATCTTGCTAATTACTCATACATCAAAACCTTTACAAACTCAGAAGCCCCCGCAGGAGTCCTGCAGTCAGGTTTAGTGGTGCCCTGTGTCCCAAACCTCTCAGGGCAGGCCAGCTTCAGGAATATCATGTTTTTCCAGGCACAGCACTGGAAGTAACAGGAAAACAACTGTCTCATTGTTTAGAGCATCCCTAAATATTGCCAGTAAAGATCTGGTCAACTTTCCACAAAGTCTGCGGCTTTTGAGATTTTTCCATCAGGGTGATTTATTTCATCAAAACAGCTCTCGGGCCACCAGCTGTTAAAGCACTTGTGGAAAGGGCCGACTCAATTCTCATTATTCACTGCAGGTTTCCCTTAATAGAATCAAACTGGTTAATAAGTGCTAATACCGGTAATACAGCCCTCTGGACTTTGACCTAAATTCTCCTCCGGCTCCCGAGGGGGTGGACACAGGAGGAGCTCTGCAGTATTTCCTCCGGGCAACGGACAGCAAGGATTAACCCATACAGGCAATCCTCATCCTCTGTGTTTTAGGAGCATTTTGAGGTCTAGGCTCAGTTGTTAGCAGGTACTGCGCAAAATTCTAGCCAAAAATTCGGATCCCAAACTGCTCGCGGTCCATCAGCATCCAAAGAGTGCTCGGTCTCAGTCCCTGTTCTCCAGAATAACCTTTCTCTGCTGCATGCCACCAGTTCAGAAAATCAAAGCTGTTACATTATTTTTTTTTAAATAAAAAGTTAAGAATTGACACAAACAGTTTCCTATGCTCGGTAATTACACAGCCAGTTTGGGTACAAAATAAGAAAGCAAATATTACTGTGAAATTAAGGAAGGGGGGTGGGTAGGATGCCTTTTTTTATTATTTTATATTTTTTCTCCCCAGGAGAATATGCAGAAAAATCAGATTGGTGTAAACACTGCAAATGCCACTGTATTTTCTTCAGGTTCATTTGGAAGGTCAGATTTAAATGAAATGGTTCATTTAGCTATTTTCATCGCTACACAACCCAAGTTGTAGTTTTAGGTATACAAACCACACACAGAACTGAGACAAAAGCAGCTCACACACGGTGTAGGGCAGAGTGAGGTAGTTCAGGAGGGGGATTGGGGGTCAAACAAGGCAGTTTTACCCCGATTTACTCCCAATCCCAGCAAAAGCACGCGTTGTTGCCCAAGGAATTGGCGCTGAAGTACTTTTCAAGTCGAAATCGGCATCATTAGGCTTCAGAGTTAACGCTGCAGGGTGCTGAGCGAGGGGAGGGTTTACAGTTCCGAGGTGGTACAGCGGGGTACGGGGTCACCACGCTTCCTCCTCCCAGCCCAGAGAGAGGAGGAGTGGCAGGGCGGCCGGTGCTGACCTCCCGCACGGCTCAGCCTGCGCTCTCCAGAAGAGTTTTGGCAGCGAAGGGGAGGAAGGAAGGAATGTTAGACTCCTCCAGTCACCAAGTTAATGGGTTTCAATGCGTAATTAGTGTCATTCTTGAAAACCCATGTCTTGTCACCACTCTAAATGTGTTTAGCTTCTGTTTCCTCATTATTTTGGGATCTTATTTTTCCGCTAGATTAAGGAGATACTTCCTCCTCTCCCCCCC
>NW_015090812.1:3240302-3417846 GCF_001431845.1 Calidris pugnax
TCCCATGTGAGTGTTCATAGATGATTAAGAGATGATTGAAAACCTCTTGGCCTGCTTTTTGCATGTTAAACATTTGCCTGAGGAAGGACAAATATCCACTCTATAGTTTGGAAGTTTGACAAAATCTGATGTATTGAGCAGAGACTAACAAATCCCTGATTTGTATCTCGTCCTGGGTACCATAGTTCTTTAGGACTACTTATGCATGGTGACCATGAAACCAATTAAAGACCAATTTTCCTGTAGTGACAATAGTAATTTGAGGGGATTTCAGACTGCCCTGAAAAACCCAGAGTCATGCACCCCAAGGGATCTAATTTAGGAGATTACTCATCATGTATTCTCGCTATCATTATTGGGGAAAAACAGGTACCTTGAGAGGCAAAGTCAACGTTGAGTAAGTCGGGAGGGAAGGAACTCTTTCCTCTCTCCACTTTATCACAGAAAACCCATTTCTTCTGACGCAATAAGTAAACATGACATCTCTGCTGCTAACCAAAACATACATTTCTTTTTTAACACCACTGCACTGGTATGGCAGGGTATGTGGCCTCCTGCAGCCGAGGCAGTTTCTGAGGTCCCCGTGCCTGTTCCCACCTCCACCCCAGGCAGAACATGCAGCAGTGGTGGGCTTCAGGCACACGGTGGCTGCCCCAGCTGGGTGAGCTAAAGGAAAGCATTCAGCTCTGCAGATGCAGATATCTAGAGTTACACATTGCAAGTTTCTGCTCTCTTACCCTATTTTATTTTTATTTGATTTTTATTTGCAAGCCAGCACAATTGCAAAGTCCTGAGGAGGGATGCACTTTCTTTCTCCTGCCTTGAGACAGACAGAAAGACTTAGGAAATGCCACAGAAATAAACTCGGCTCAGAAAATGCAAGAATTGAACAGTTCAGCTTTCAAGAGTCAGATAATGGCAAACAGAAGGTTGAACTTTTCCCCTCGTGTGCATATGCATCATGATTCATTGCATACTCCTCTCATGCTATTCCTCAACTATTGCAGCGTGCCATAATTTGTCTCAAGAGGCAAACAGTAGTTTGCAGAGCTGCATACTTGTCTCCGAGCGGCAGGGCAAGGCTGAGTTCACAGCACATCACATGCCCAATACACTGCAAGGAACGGCAAGCCTGCTGGCGGCGGGGAGAAGCAAGAGCGGGGCTGCTCCCTAAAGGAAAATCCAGGAAAACCAAGCAAAGCTCAGGAACAGGGCAAGGGGGAAGAGGGGGGAGACAACTCTGCTGTGTAGCTAGAGCTGGGCTGAGCTCAAGTAGGGACCACCAAAGGTCCTAAGTGAGGCTTGCCAGGGAAATCAGGGTCTGTTTGCACCCCAAGCTGGTGCGAGGATGTCCCTGAGATGTGGCCACTTGACTTGTGGCATTGCAAGCCCTGAAACCAGTCTCCGGGGGTGCAGGCAAGGCTGGCTGCATCAAGTCACTTCCAGGGATGCCCCATCACTGGAAGTGTTCAAGGCCAGGCTGGATGGGACCTTGAGCACCCTGCGCTAGTGTCCCTGCCCATGGCAGGGGGGTTGGAGCTAGATGATCTTTGAGGTCCCTTCCAACCCTAACCATTCTATGATTCTAAGTCAGATCAAGTGGCCTGATCCGTGGTTAAGCTGAAAGCTGTGCACCACATCATGCAGGCTTTGGCCCCGCGAGGTGAGAAGTAGTGGTAGGTTTGAGTCACTTCTGGCAGCGACCTGAGGACCTCATCGCCTCCAAAGCAAGGTTCAGAAAGAGCCTTGCTGGAAAAGAGGAGCCTGAAGCCATGGCTTTGTGTGTCCACGTTGCTGCCTCTCCCTGGCCAGTTTGGACCAGCGGAGCCTGGCAGACTGGTATTGCAAATATCTCTTAAAAAAGGTCGCTGAGCGGACCTCGGAGAGAAGTCCAACCGACACGTCAATACCGCTGAAGTCAGCACAACCCTGACCTCAGCAGAGTCCGCTGCCCGGGGAGCCTGCCCGTGTGCAGGACACGCGTCTCCCTGGTGCTGCAGGCTGAGTAATTAGCTATTCCCCTGCAGATGAGCCCTGGGAGAGGAACGGCAATCAGCACTGGGACTCCCAGTTCTGGGAAGAGCAGACCTCCTCTCTCAGAAATATCTCACCGCAGGAGTAATACCGCTCAAATCTTGCAAGTAATAAAAAGTAATGGGAACCAGATGCGGCTGTACCTTAGATTAGAATCTATGTTTAGATTTCCAAGATAATTTTTATCTCCGATACTTCGGGTAATGCAAGGCTGATATGATAAATGGATTTTCTACGGAGTCTGAAAACAGCGCGCCTGCTTCTAAACGCAACCTGATCCGTGGTTGTCTCCGGCAGGGAGACGGAGAAAAGAAACAGAACGGGCCTGAGCGAGGGTCAGGATGGAGGATGTGTTACATGTGTGAGGTCAAACGACCCTGGACTGGTGCTGGAGGAGTCCTCATCACATCTCCCCATCTCCCTGCCCGCCTGCCCTAAGCGCGGTGGGACAGACTATCCCATGGGTCTCCTTGGAGGGCAGAAGAGCCTCCTCAGCCCAGGAGATGGTCTTGGAAAGACCTTGGCAGAGCCATTGTTTCTGCAGGAAAGTGAAACCAATGTCTTTAAATTCTAAATGGGGTGAGCTCCAATACTCCATACACCAACTTAAAATCAGCCACTACTAAAGAGAACAGGCTACCACGCTCAGGCAACCGTATTTCCACTGGTCCACAGCACTAGGATGGGGTATAGACCTCCCTACACATCCACATCCTCCTTAGCTTACTTGAACCCTATTTTCTGAAACCTACTTTTTCTCCACAAGTGGCCTGACACCCTTCAATATCCCCTCTCCCCATTAACATCCCTCTACTGGGGCCAGGAACAGTTTGCTGCCACCCTGCGACTGCCTTTTCCCACCTCTTTTTCACTGCCCTGTTGAAGCCATGGGGCCACAAAAGGTGGATACAGCCTTTTCTTGGTCTGCAGCCAACAGGGCCAATAGCAAATATACGTGGCAAAAACAAAAAAAAAATAAAATTGGGGGGAAATAAAGGAGAAAGATTTTATTTTTCCTAAATTATTTTTATTATTATTATTTTCCAGCCTGAAAACTCTTGGCAAAGTAAAACTCATCAGTTCCTTCTAGCATTGTAAGCGGAGATTATGTAATATTTACAGTGATATTAATGCAATCAATCAGCGTCAGCAAGTGGAGATGTGGGAGCCAGCTATACACACGAGAGAAAAGTGGGGAAAAGGAAAGCACAAAGGGGTCCCTGTGATGGCCAGGGAGGGATGCCAAATACTTTCACTGCTTTCCAAACTAATATGTTACAAAATAACACAATCGGCTTTGGCCCAGTTCATTAAAAATAATTAACTTGACTGCTCAGTGACTTCCCCGCAGACTTGAGATGCCCACTAGCGCCCAGGCGTTCGCATAAACACCTTTCCTCCTCTCATTCCAAGGGGAAGACTTTGCCCAGCCCTGCTCCAGCTCAGTCCCCAGTGATGTCAAAGGAGCCCTTGTTGGATCTTGGGTTACTGGGAATGGTGAAAGCGTCATGGACCCAGAGCCTCCACTGAACAGAAGGGCTTTGCCGCTGCCCCATCTGCTTTGCAGCTGCAAAGAGGCCATTCTTCTCGAGGTGCGTGCCTTGTAGCCACCAGGCAAGTGACTTCTCAACCCAAAAAGCTGCCCAAATAGCTGCTACTGCTGTTTCTTTTTTTAGGTGGAAATATTAGGGCCCAGAGGGGATTGTTGCTAGAGCTTGATTTCTGCCTGGCCACCGGAGAAATTTTTGGCAGCGGGGAAAAGGTGTCGTTCTGCTGGACCAGGGTGGGAAGTGGGAACTGGAGATGATCCCAGCTTCACACCCAGCCCTCACAGCTGCCAACAGGGCAGGATGAGAAAGGGTCAGCAGTTGGCTTGTGAGGAGCTGGGGCCGTGCTGAGGAGCAACAGCTGGGAGCATGCTCTGGTCCTTGTCTACCAGCATGGAAACACTGCAGGCATTGCTAAACCGTATCTCGAAATAAGCCTTTCCTAAATGACTGTTATTGATGTTTGGATCCCAGCCTACAGCGTGGCAGAGCCCAGTCTTGGGATTCAGATCTTGATGAGGACTATTCAAGCTCTGACAATGCCAGGACCAAGGACCACTGCTGCTCTGGCTATGGGCCATTCTTGCTAGGAGAAATGGACAAACCAGTTCAGAGGGAAAAATCAGGGGCCTCTGTGCATAAAACCATGAATCCTACCTTCAAAAGAGGGCAGAAGGGGTGAATTACCTTGTTTTCTTTATTTTAAAATGTTTACATAACTGTTGAGATACTGGGTCGAATGGTTTTCATGCACTAGTAGAAGACCTGCCCACTGATTTCTGCTGGAGCCTTGAAAAGCTTTCTAGCCAAATCTGCCCAGTCCAAGACATGCAGATCTACTGTTGACGTGCTTTTCTGAACTGAACAACTCCAGCTTCCAGAATTTACTCTTGCGTACTAAAGGACAAAACCTGTGTATCTCCAGAAATGTGAACTTCACTCGAGAAACCTAGGCAAAGACCCTAATATGATTAAGAAAAACCTCAATTGATGGCAAGTGTGTAGATGCCTAAAATCCTACAGCATTGTCTTCAGAGGATTTGTTTGACCAAGAATTCAGTTTATCTTCTGGAGTAAAGAAATTATAGGTATGCTTCATTCAGAGAGAGGAAATCCAATATATTTTAAAACTCATCAATGCAGGAAAAGAACAGGAGGTGCATAATATTTTTCCCATGTTCATGTCTGTTATGTTACCCTAAAACACAAAACCAGAAGCATGCTCGGGTGACAGTGAAAACCGATGTGCACAAGGCAGATTTTTTTTTTTCTCTGTGGGCCTCCTGCCAGAAGCCACCACAAGGAAGCTCCCACACCTTCAGAAAGGTCTACTGACACCAATCTTGGTCAAAGAGGAAAGGACAGCTGAGTGGCAGAGCACCAGCTGCTGAACTCTTGACCATGATGCAGATGGAGATAAGGCTAGAGTAGATGACTCCTTTAACCCCGAGTTTGGAAAGAGCTATTGGCCCAGCCACAATTGAGAAATGCCTGTTCTCCAGAGGAAGATCAACATGTGGGCAGCAGTCAATTTTCCAAGAGCAGACCTCCCCAAACACTTAGTTTGGCAGTAAGAGCCAGTTGTCTTTGAACAGACAGTCAACATGTGATCATTTCTGGCTCCTTCCCATTTAGGAGTGTGACTCCTGGGGAAAGCTTGACATCAGATTCTGCCCTGGTCAGAGAGTGCAAAACTCTGTCCAAGGCCAAGTTTGGTGCATTTCTGACTCCTAAGATGTACTCTGTCTCCTTCTCTGACCCAGGGAGTCTATTTTGGGCTGAATTCCTAGTGACACAAGCAGAAATTCCTAGAATAAGACCTTTGTGCACAGATGGAAGAGGAAAGTGTTTTGACCACTGAGCAATCACGAACCATTTCCATTAACTCCAACCTTTTGCTCCAGCTTCAGGTTTCCTTGTAAGTTCTTGGAAGCTTTCTTCAGGGTGAAGTTCAGTGCTCTCTAGGAAAAAAAGACCCTTTTTACTGTTACAGGAACCTGTCCCTCACACCATGGAGGTGCCCACCAGATGCCCTAGAAACCTCTTTCACTGAGGGCAAAGGAAGAACAACACTTGCCCCAGACAACTTTAATCATCTTGTATAAGCAACTAAATCAGGTGGCTGATCTTCCTTTCATCTCTTTATAATCTCTGGAGAGAGATCTTTCTTCCGGTGAGCAATTCAGAGCAGGAATTAACCTCGTGTGTAGGGAAGAGCCTTATGGAGTAACCTTTCTCTCTCCCCTGTACAGAGGAGCTGCTGAGCAGTTTAAGCCCGGCAGGTAAGTTAGACATCTTAAGTAGACAGCTGGAGGTAGATGAGATGAATACTTGTCTGGTACTCTAATCTGTGTCTCCATCCCAGTGCAGAATGCTTCATTTGTGGTTCAAAATCTGGACACCTTTCTCAACACCAAGCTGACCAAAAATTAATACTGGACAGTAAAAGTGACCTGAAAGCTCAGAAACTCTCATTCCAGGGGGTCAGACAGGAGAGAAGCAGTTGCTTCCTTTGGTCTGTGGTGATATTCACAGCTTTCTCTCTCTGTCACAGGGAGGCAAGAATTATGCAATGCCCTGACCGTACATTTATCCACACTTCTGATGCTTTAGCAATCTGGTCTCTCGGCTAGAGACTGGAGCCAAAGCATATTAAGAAATGAGCCCAAGAGTTGAACATATGCTATCAGCAAAGGCTCATTTTATTGTTGCCACTTACTATTTCATAACAGGAGGAGAACGCACATGGGGCTGTCTTGAGACAGGAATGCTGTTGGCCAAAGCCCTGAATTGCTTTATGCCTTCAGGCCGCATGCTGCCAAGTAGTCTGCAGCGCGAAGGTGTCCAATTTTGTCCAATTAGTTAGGGCTAATGGAAGGAACCATTAACAAAAGGAACAACAACCACCAGAGATGATGGCAATCACCTCACCGCCTTGTTGCAGGCTAATAAGGAACAAGAAAACTAAGCTGCAGATGAGCTGAAGATGAAAGATGGCTTAAGGGAGAGCTGTTCACCCCAGTCCAGGAGAGCCATGGGCTTGGCCAGCAGTCCCCAGCTAATGCTGAGTCCATCCTGTTTGATTATAAACACAGAGCAGCCCTTGGCCGCTGGTCTTGTCTGCATTTCCATTTATGCTGATAATACACATTTTTAAAGGCAATGTTAATTGCCGCATTAGATTTATTAGCATGAATATTATCCATCCTTGCCTTTCCCCCTGCCTTTCTTCAGCTCAATTCATCATGTTTATGAGAGGGTGAGTTGCAGGGACCGCATCTCCTCAGCTTTCTGGGGATGGCACCACAAACACCAGCTTCACCATCACCAATGAGTATTTGTTCATAGAACATCACAGAATCACAGAATCTTCTAGGTTGGAAAGGACCTTAAAGATCATCTTGTCCAACCGTCAACCTAACTGACAAAAATAGACACCCACACAACAAACAAGGAGCACCATCACTAAACCATACCTCCCAGCACTACATCAACCCGTCTTTTGAACACCTCCAGGGATGGTGCCTCAACCACCTCCCTGGGCAGCCCATTCCAATGGCTGATAACCCTTTCAGTGAAAAAATTTTTCCTAATATCCAGCCTGAGGGTGGATTTGTGGGTAAATGGCTGAACTGAGCTCTGAGAGTCCATTTCCATCCTTTTCTGCTGACAAACCCTGAGCAACTCGAGGTGCCAGTAACGTTGCATCTAGTTTGCAGCAGGGTAATGAGAACAAAGAGCCTCTGGGGTGGAATCCAAACCACATCCTCCTATCAAACCCTGCCGAGCAAGGACGCTAAAATGGCTGAGCTTCGTGCAGCACGAAGCTACATAAAGCTGCGAGGAAAACAGCCCTTGTTTGGTGCCAGGCTCGAAGCTACAGTGAGTTTTACAGGGGGAAGGTTACGGGCCTCTAACGGGACGTAAATTGTATTTCTGTGCACAGCAGAAAGTGTGCGCCTGGTGTCTGTGCGGATCCTTGCAAATTGCATCTTTAAATGTAAGCATTGGTGGTGCCAAACAATTACGATGTTTATAGAAACTGATGGCCTACATCTGTTTAAAATACTTCGCTGTGTTTAGACTGACAGAAGAGAAAACATTCTGCAAGGAGTAAGCATAAATTGGATGGTTTGATGCCTATTTTTTTTTCTGAAGTGAGAAGTCACACTAAATTGATTAACTACTCAAATTCATTAGCACTGTAAGCACTACAGGGTGAATGCACGCCATAAACCTGCCTTCTTGCATGATAGAGAATTAACAAAATGTAAGAAAATTCTTCCAGAGGGTAAACCCTGTTTGGGACTAGAATGTAGTCTCATATAGCATCCATAGAGCATTGCTGCTTGATCTTAAGCACGGCAGAGCTTTTTCTCCATTGAAAAATCAGCCTTGTATGGTTTTGCTTGAGTTTACAGTCTCTGCAACGAGGTAATTCTTACTCTGGTTTAGCTATTTACAGCCAGAGGAGAAGAGCAAGCTGAGGTCCCAATCTGACCTGCTTGCAAAGGGTAACTGCATCAGTTGCACCACACAGAGAGAAGCCTGACCAAAGCCCTTGGGTCTTTATCTCACATCCTGAGGTGGCTCTTTGTCTCCACCTCAACATTTTCCTCCTTCCAGAGGCTCAGAGTCAGTGGTCCCTGTTCATTCCAGTGTGCTGTTGGCACCACAGGATGCACCTTCTTTGATCCAGGCAGCTTTGGACATGAGCAAAACATCCAGATGGTTTGGTGGTGAAAGAAACAGAGATGTTCTAGATCATGACCATGAGACCAAAGAGAGCAGAGCTACATGGTGCTGCAGTCCAACAGCCCTCAATGACACAATGGCTCTTGAGGGACCTCAACAAGCCTGTGAAAACCACAGCCAGCTCCAGAAAACCTGCTTCAGCAACTCCAGGACATACTGGACTTTGGCAAACTGGCTTCCCTCCGCCTCAGCAGCTCATGAAACACAGCAACACCCAAATTCTTATCCACATACCCATCTTAGCTTGCTCTTCCTTGCATGTGGACTGCTGTGTTGTAGTGCTCTGCCACCTGACTAATCAAAGAAGCCTTCCTTCATTAGTAGCTTGAAATCTTGCTATAAATCTCCCCGTAGGGCTCACTCTTGGGTGACAGCGTTTAGAACAAAGAGCCCCATTCATCAGGTAAGCCTTTGGAGTTCACTTTCTGATTTTTAATGTTAGTCTTAGAGGTGGGGGTGCAAGTTTTATGGGCAAAGCACACGGATACCCCAGAAGGGACACCCTGCTCTGGAACTAGTTATAACCAAGTCCCCTTGGGCACGGCTGCTGTGCAGCAAGTGGGAAGGTCTCTCCTCTCTCAGTTATACTGGAAACAAATGTATGGCAGAAAAAGATCCAGCTCCGGAGCTTTCCCATAGTTAATTGCCAGGATTATTATGGTATCTAGCTTCGTAAAAAGACTTGCAGTTTCCATTCTTCTTTTCCTCCCGCCCAGCCCCTTGTATTTTTAAGGCCACTTATGTCACACACACACACATGCAAAACTCCAGCACGAAAAGGCAGCCACATCAAACACAACATCACAAGTAAGCAGCCTCCCTCTCTTCCAAGCCCTCATTCCTTCTCTGTCGATGTGCTGCAAATTAGTATGCAAATTATGTAAATCAGAAGCACGTGCAGAGTGGAAGTTGTTCTCCCTGGCACTGGCAGCAGGACCTGCGTAAGCACTGCAGGCTTCGGAGCCTTATCGAGACCACAGATGTCACGGGATGAAGCCTTGCATCTGAATTTCACTGAATTTTTAGAGTTGGAAGGGACCATAGAGATCATCTAGTCCAACTCCCCTGCTAAAGCAGGATTGCCTAGAGCTAGTCAGAGCATGTTACTCATGGTGCATCCAGGTGGGTCTTGAAAATCTCCAAAGAAGGGAACTCCACAACCTCCCTGGGCAGCCTGTTCCAGCTCCATCTGTCGGAGCAGCTCCCTGAACTAACATGGTGGGGCACAGAGGTGATACCCCAGAGTAGTGCTCTCTGCAGACCAGCGAGGAGCAAGAAGAGCCATCGCTTTTCCTGCTCAGGTCCACAACGTCAAGCAGATGTCTGCTTAGCACCACCTGAGTCCAGCCTGGGGTAGCCAGACTCAGGCAGGAAGCTGGAGGGGAACCTCATCTCCCATCAGGAAGCTGGAGGGGGACCTCACCTCCCATCGGGAAGCTCTCTGGGGCGTTGGGATGGCGTTCATGCTGCACTTTGCAGCTACAGCAAAAGCCCTGCACGTGCCCAGCTCCAAAACACTGATGCTTCATCCTGCTTGTCCCAACTTGTGCTTGCTCCCGAGGGAGAGCATCCTGTCCCCCCGGCAGTGACACTGTCGGCATGGGGCTCCCCTGCCTCTCCCCCAGTCCCACAGCAGAGCTGTGTGAAATGTGCAGACATTTTCATCACTTGACTTATGGCTGCCCTGAGGGAACGTGCATAAGGTTACCCAGTGCTCTTTAAATTAGTCCCAGAACAACCTTTTCCAGCCACCGCTGAACAAAAGCTTTTCCAGCAGAGTTCCATTCTTCTTTTCTCTGTAAGAACCGCCCCCCCTTTCTCAGATCAGCTCAGCTGCTACACCTGGGTACTAGCTGGTGGAAACACACACAAATACCTGCAACCTCTCTGAAACGAATGTAAAAAATCACTGTTCAATTCAAGGAGAGCGGAACCAAATTTTACACCATTTTCTCCAGGAAAAAAAATAGGAAGGAAGGAAGGAAAAGATCTATTGAAGCCCGACTTTAGTCCAACACTGAAGCAAAGCTTGACTGCTCTTATATCCCCTGTGGATGCCATCAATCCTACAGAAGCACGCTGCTGCTCCACCACGATGTACAAGCTGTAAGGACACAGCCTGCACCAGGCTAAGCCTTGGATCTGCTCCTTGTGTGTCCAAGTTACTGTATGCATGGCTGCTGCAGAGATGTTTTGCTTTGCTTGCAGTTTTTTTTATTTGTTTATTGATCTGTCTTTAACCCAACCCATGAGTTTTCTCACTTTTACTCTTCCAATTCTCTCCCCTATCCCAACTGAGTGGCTGCATGGTCCTAGTTGCTGGCTGGGGTTAAACCATGAGAGGACCTCAGCAGCTTAGGAGACCAGGAGACAGCAGAGCAGTCTGTGAGGAGACACATCAGGGTCAGGGCTCTGAGATAATAAGCTGTCCCTACACAGCCAGTTGTTGGGTCTGCTACACATTGATATTTCTATACAAACAGGCTGGGAGGCTGCTCACATCAGCATTCAGCTGGAGGAAATCCCAGCCCTGAGCCCACCAGGATCAGGCGAATCAAAGTGTTACTAATAAAGAGCCATTTCTCACCCTTCCAAATCCACACTCCAAACAGTAGGATGCAAGAGGGAGGATTTCTCCTAAGCTGAACTGCTCCGGCAGGAAATGGCACGTTTAGCACTTCTTTCATGACTTTATTTTCACCACATTTACTTTGTGCCCTCTCCCAAGCTCTGCTGATGGCAAAGACAGCACACTATCTCTGTAAGCAGATCTCCTGATCTTTAAGAGGAGCACTACAAACTGCTGACAAAGCAGCCTGGACCCAGGGTGCCTGCAGACACCTTCTGCCTGGCTGGTCCCCAGCAGCATGGCCACAACTGTGTTTCTCCAACTTAGCTCTGCAAATCACAGTGGCACCAGATAAAGCCTTTAGCAGTGTTATTTCTTGAGGTTTACTCATCACAAATGTTGACAGTAAGGATCAGCTTTAAGTAACAAACCAGAAAACCAATTCCCTTCCATGTATTCAATAAAATCCTGTTGCTTCCTTCAGAAGAAAACATACTGCACCACGTTATTATACAGGCACAAGAGGAAATCATTCTTTGGATTTGGAAAGTCGATATTAATGGGCTCAGACTGCAATAGAGGGCATGTCCATTTTGCAATTGAGTTACTTTCTCTGATACACTCTTGATTCAATTCTCCTTGCAAATTGTGATTGCTAATAAATTGCAATAACTTTGAGTTTACATTATGACTCACAGAAGATTATGTTGGGCAGTAATGACATTCCCAAACTGGAGGGTCTCTCCAGTGAAATATCTGGCATATGGAAGCAATTCAGTATTTACAGATTCAGATGAAAACTACATATTACTGATGAAGAAACCATATTTTGATAAGATAATAGGCAGCAGTGCAAGCTGACAGACATATTTCTTAGAGGGAAGAAAGTATGAAGCTCCTAATGTCTACTAGGAAGTCAGGCTTCACCCAGAGCTTATTGAAGTCAATAGGTTGAGTGTTCCAGGCTTCATCAGCATTGAAGATCAAGTCTTCACTCTTCTTTGCAACAGGAACTTGTTCTGGGTCAGCTCGCTCTGTCCCAGAACACTTTATCCTACAATAATATTCCAGCCTCCTGCTTATTATATGCTGAAATCTGTTTATTTCCTCTAATACCTAACTCTCCCTTAGTGTCTCATTTTGAAACCCCCAGGGCAGCTAAAGTGGGAATTTTAATTTTATTGCTCTGTTAGTCAAACATCTTTTTTTTTTTTTTTTTAAATAGTGTTTACACAGAGAAGCCTTCCTCCCTGATCCCCTCTGGTTTGTCTTTTGCTTCTCAGGCATTTCCTAGCTGCTGTGCTTGGGCTCCACCTTGTCATGTAAATCCAATTTAATTTGCACAGTTCTGCTTGACTGGGGCGCTTTTCTAATAAATTCAAGCTCCATGAAAAATTCCAACCAGGTGATACACTCAGAGGCAGCAGCTCCCAATGCAGTATGTAGTAAGGATCTTCAAAACACACTCTAAGAGGAGGCAGGTGGTTTTCAAGGCCATTTGGCTTTTTACTTCTAATATTGACTTTTAATTACCAACAGCTAAACCTTGTTTTTCTATATGACCCAGTGCTGCCTAAAAATCCATGTTGTCCTGGGGTTATTGACACAGTTGGAAAACTTACTATGTTTACTTTTTTTTGAGAAAACAGTTTATTTTTTGTGCATTAATTTCAAACCAAGATTGTGTCCATGCTCATACTGCAAACTCTAATTCTGCTCTTGACTAGGTTTTGCACTTCTTCATCCCTATCCTTAGTAGGGAGCTGTTTTTGGAAACCTCTAGTGCAGAGCATACAGGAAACAAGGATGAAGGATAAGTTTTATTTTATGGTCTTACTACTTCTGCTTCTCAGTGGGTGAAATTTTGTGAATACTCAATAGAGGAAAGAGCAAGCATCCTGTTTGCAAAAGTTGGGTGGTTGACTCTGTCAGGCCCAGTCCAACCCCTGGAATCAGCATCAAGCAAGATCTGAACTGGGTGGTACTGGAAATAAGTGAGCACTGTGCTCTCCCCAGCCTGTGGGGCCAGGAATTTAGTCCAAAAATCTCTTTCTGCTATAAGCAGGCTCTGGGAGGCTTCAGAGAAATGCCTATGAGCAGGAAAAAGGCCCTTTGCTTCATGCCTCACATTTCAGCACAGGCTGGTGCCCCCCACAAAGCCCATTTTCGGCTGTGGGCTCAGCCCCGAGTGCAGGTTGGGGGATGCACATGGCTTGAGACCACCGAGCAACCATGGCTCCACCTCGCCTCTCAACTGGCTTTGATCCCCTGTGAAAGCCCTCCAAAAACAGCAGCATTACATACCTCAGGTACAAGAGGCCAGCTCAACATTTAGGTGGCATTTAATCTACTCTCTTGTGTGGAAAAAACCCCTAAAAAATAAAAAAAAAAACCGCAAAGATTCACAAAACAAAAGAGCCCCAGCTTTTGTTCCACTTGGTCCATAAAACCAAAAAATACTCCTCTAACAGCTTTGTAAATAAATACAGGGCACCACAATAGTTCAGGTGATTTATTGGCACTTAACATTATGAGGGTGACAGAAAGCACTGCAATAGTTAAGTACCACGGTCATGGCCATTATAAACATTTTTTTAAAGGGGTTTATTACAGAGCTGTAAAAGTAAGCTCTAGGCTAGAAGTTGGCATGTGAATTCTCTCTACTTTTGAAGCATTTATTGACATTACAAATTTGGGAGGGGGAGGAAAAAAAAAAAGAAATCAATTTGGAAACTATGGTTTCATCAGACTTTGAATAGCAAGTGTGAAAAACAAGCAGATAAGAAAGGGGGGGAAGGAAGAGAGGGAGCGGTACCGTTAAGACGAATAATGTTCAGCAAATCATTTGCCAGGGAGATCTTTTCAGTTCACCTTTTTCCGCCCGTAAGTGACTCACAAAGCAGTGGTTTCTACAAAGTTTCTCCATCTTTCAAAATATTTGCCCAGCCATTTCCATGCAGTTATTGGTGTGTAATTTACAGCTTTTCACAGCGGGGAAGGCGAGTCGCCCTGGGGTACGGCACGCCATTGAGAGCTGCTGGGAAAGCTCCAGCTCTCTGCCTGGCTCCCTGCTTTCACCGGAGAAGGAATTTGTATCCCAGAGGCTCAGCCCTGCCAGGTTACACGTTGGCAAGAGCAAGGGGTAAATCTCACCTGGCCTGATTCTCTGGCTTCAAGGATAGTGAGCTTCAGAAGTCTGGTCCAGGCAGGAGGGGGCTGCTTTTCCATTCCTACGAGGTACTCGCCAAATGCAGGTACCTCTCAGATTTCCAACCCAGAAGGGACCATTGTGAGCTTCCTATACAAGAGGTGTCACTCCATTTTTTGGTTAAACGTCACCACAGCATTGGTCCTGCTCATTGGTTACTCAAGGCATCTGAACAGCATCACTGTACCACCAAGAGTGACCATTGGGGCATCTCCGGGAAGACCCAAGGTCAGAGTTACCTTTAAAGCCAACTGTAGAAAAGAGGTGCATAGAAAACACTTGGGAATGAGTTTTCCACCAAGGAGGATAGTAAATGAACATTAACTCCTCCACTAGCACCAGCTGGGGTTGCACTCTGAGCATGATCATAGAATGGTTAGGGTTGGAAGGGACCTCAAAGATCATCGGGTTCCAACCCCCCTGCCATGGGCAGGGACATCTCCCACTAGAGCAGGTTGCTCAAGGCCACATCCAGCCTGGCCTTGAACACTGGCCTTGATACAGCTCAACATCTTATTTTGATGGCACCTGCACTTGGTGCATCATTGACATTGGATCCGTGAAGCCCAGTTCAGGGCAAAGACAAAAAGCTTTCTTCATTAATTGTCTCACTCCTCCAGGCCAAACCCCACAACAAAACCTACTTGGATGGGAGAAAAGATCTGGAAAATTGGCTTGGGATGCACCAAATCAAACCAATAAGATTTGGTGAAGATGAACCACGCCTTGAGCAGGCAGCACAGGAGAGGAGACACCCTGATTTACACCAGCTGGCAGCCTGGCCTTACACCCTGGGAAGCTGATGCTATTTTCGTCTGCCCTTTTCACAGCCACATTCACCACTGAAATCCTCCCACATGCTGAATTACGGGCTGGATGGATGAGTCCAGCTTGAAGCAGATGTTTATCTAATTTGCTTCCATATGCTTTTAAACATTTCACATGTAGGAAAACGATAAAAGCAAGAAGATTAAATATGGATGTCCAAAGTCTAATTAACATCCCGACTGGTAATCTGGGTGTGTTTTATCTTTAAAACAGAGTGACACCAGCTTCCTTTGTAACACGCATGAGTCCCGGGGGGAAGTGATCAGAAATAACATATTGTTTTTGTTAGGAATCATTTAGTATTACTATCACTGTTACAAAGTTTGGGTGAATCAACTCAGTAAGACCAACGCAACCTCTGTGAATCAGTTAAACTCTATTTTAAGATCCTGAATAAGACTTTGATGGGACTGAGTGTAAAAACCTACATATGGGTGAGACGCAATGAAGGAATTTGGACCAGGGCATTTGATCGACCCCAAAAATCCATGCATCAAACTGTCATCATCGCCAAAGGTGCATGCCTCAGACTTTCCAGTTCAGCAAGGTTACAGAACATTAGGGCTTTTTATATATATAAAAGTGCGAGTTAAAATGTAATTATAATATAAAAATGTTATAAAATAAAAAGCTTATGTTTTATAAGCTCGCCGCACTGGAAAATTTGAGGCACAATAATCTTCTCTATAGCGGTCTCCGTGTTATGGTTCCAAGTCCCTCACACCTTGTAATATAATTAAGCGTCCTCCTGAACGCTTTGTCGCACTTCCATTTTTGCAGACTGTCATCAGAAAGGGCTGATCAGGCTTCTCTCTCTCCAACCATCCCAGGACTTGGCGGGTTGGAAACAGATTGCTGGGAGAGCAAGTATGAGGAGCGAGCCCTAGGGGTAGCTTTGGCTCTATAAACTAACTCGGTACAGAGAGAGAAAGAAGGGACAAAAATATTTTCTTCCCAGATGCAAATGTGCAGGCAGGTGCCAAAGGCTTCTAACTACATGACTTTGTATTTGGCCTGGTGACAAAATAAACCCCTGTGTAGGAAGATACAGTAGTTCTAAGCAATAGGTTAGGGGTTTCATTTTAAGCAAGGCCTAAATAAGTTCTTTATCAGAGGGAACAGTATTAATATATATATATTCTTTAATAAAATGTTGGCCCTGAGGTCATGCATGTGAACTGTTTTCTTTTTCTTATGTTCTAACAGGGCTTTCAGATGTTCATATCCTGCAGCTGCAGTTCCTGTGTAAGCACGGTCCACGCTGCCAACCCTGTGGCAAAGGAATATTAGCACCTCACGGCCACTTGTCCTAAATTGGCTATTCTTTGGCTCAAAGGCTCGCACATCTTCGAACATCTGGGCTGAAGAGGTTAATGAAGTAAATCAAAACAAATGCACCTCCTGATGATTACAGGAAATCCTAGACACGGTAGAGATGGTTTGGTTGAGTGACTGACAGATTGCAAGAGGCATGCATGTCAAAGTCTCTCCAGTTATGAGCCTAGGGCTTGACTAAAGGAGCCTAGAGGATGCTTGGAGTATGGATTAGATCCCTCTGCACTATAAGAACACCCCATCCTCCCTATTTGTTGTCATTCTCTTTCCTCCTGGCTTTGTGGGGTGCATTGTCCAAGCAGGGCACAGTTGCCTCTTAGAACTCTTCGTCTACAGTCGTGATGAAATCAAGTCTTGAATTCTCAGGGACTGGGCCATGACGCTGACCTGGAAGCCAAGGGATGAAGTGGAGAAAAGGACAGAAAGGTTGTGCTGTCCTGCCCAGAGAAGGAAGAGACTAAATGGGTCTGACTGTGGGGGGCAGGAAACGCATCCCAGTCCTGATTTCCAGCTAAAACAGTGTCTGTGTGCTGACCTCATGCCATTCCTCCATAGGGTTTGGGGTGTTTTTTTGTAAGGAGATCCAGGAAGGTGGTCAAAGAAGAGCTACAAGAGGCTCCATTACTCCCCAATTTCCGGATGATGTCCTGTGCTGTGCATTGGTTGCATCCTTTCTTGATTCAGCCCCAAGTGATTCTGACCCAGGAGGGACTACAAGGGTACGGACCATCCCTATTGCATCGCCTGGGACAACTCACAGAGGGCGGACACAACCCTGCTGACCCAGCTGCAGGTGGTTGGGCAAAACTGGGTGTACCATGACAACTTTGGATGGATAAAAATAACCTGCAACATGTCCAGGGCTGACTCTTAGGTGTTAGGGAGGGCCATAAGCAATGATATTCAGATTTTGGAAGTCTAAGTGGAACGTTCCAGTTCTTCCCAAAATATACAGTGGAAATATTTGGGCTCAGAGAGAGTGACTATAGCCAGGACAGCAAAAGAAACAGCAGCGAGTCCCGGTGCTGGCATCGCTAGAGAAGCCGAGAGCTGACTCAGAAAGCAAATTGTCTTTCATGCTGCCGATCATAATGTCCTCGCCTGGCCTTTGTTAATGCATTTCACTACCCTACTGAAAGCCAAATCCCCAGCTACGGGTCAAGCCAAAGAGAATAGGCTTGAACGTGGGGCCGACTGGCAACAGAAAGATTTCTCCAGACGCTCACTGTGGGCCAGAGGTGAGTTGATCTGGGATTATTATTGCAGGCTGGGAGGTGTGGTGTGCTTGGCAGCTGCTGTTTCCATCTGCTTGCATGGGCTGGATGGGGGAACCAGAAAGGTAAATTCATCCAGGCCACTTTCTCCAGCCACCCATGGGCCTCTTAGGATGGTTGCCCTCTGAATTATCTATCTAACTTCCCAGTGGAACAGTCTTTCTGGTTATTTGTCCCTTTGCACAAGAGGTCACCATTTACTGATGGAAGGACTTCTCACATGGACATAACAGCACCAAGAATTACAGGACAGAACCGTTACTTTTTTCCTCTTCTGCTTATTCTGTTTCACCCAAACCACCATATGGAGTTTCTTAATGTTTTGTTCAAAAACTTGGACAAAAGACAGTGAACTGCTTCCAGGCTGGGCTGTAGTTGACTATGCACCTCTGCAGAGTCTATGTACATTTCAGGTATCACAATAAAACAATTAGCCTCTAATAATAAAAACTTTACTCCCTTTAAACTAACAAACAGATTGCAACTGGCATCCTATCAAGGTGCCACCAACTTCCTAGACCCATCAGGGCACCAAGGAAGACAAAGGCCCTCCCCTCAGGCCAACATCAACACTTACAAGACCAGTGGCATGAAACTACATAAGTTATTCCTTCAATGTGTGGGAATTTAAATCCAGGCATCAGCCAGAAGACCAGCTGCTCTTTTCCTTTTGGCCTTTCCTATATCTGAATATGGGTCAACAAGAGGAATTTCAGACAACTTAGTACAAAGGAGGCACTGTGCTTTGGGGCATGTCCGACGGGACTACCCTTCCCATCAAATCAGGCAAGCAGCTGAAGCAGGAACAGAGCTGATTTTAGGGCCATGAGTCCAAATTCCCTTTCCACAGCAACCAGTCATAAAAGGAAAAACAGAGTCAGCGTGTGTCCAGGGAGCACACCCGAGTCCCACTCCATGGGCATCACCATGGGCTTACTCCAAAGAGATGTGGTGGTGATGCTATTTATGAAACCAGCACAGACTCTTCCCCACCCTCACTGTTCAATTTTACTATTTTTGATCACCAGGCAGGAAATAAATAAATTCTGCTTAATGTCATGGTCATTTTTCAAGCAGGAAGTGACACTGGTTGACACCCAGCCATTAATTTGACATGGGGCAGTAAAATCATCTGATTCTGCTAGCAGAATTTTATAGGAATTAACCAGCCTTAAGATTTATGGGCAACATATTGCTTTCACTGTAAAGGCTGCTATTAAAAAAAAAAAAAAAAAGAAAAAAAAAAGGAGCTTCATTATTTCTTATTGTAAAGGGATTTTTTGACTATGGAAACAGAGTCACTTAGGAAACCTTTGCTCTTCTGTAAATTTCCCCCTCTCCCCCCAAGTTTTACTCTAATTTAAAAAAAAAATGGCACAGAAAGGTATTTTAGGAGAAGCAGATGTTGTAAGAGGCACAGAGAAATGGATGGTTTTGCAGTGGTGCACGAACTTTGCTCCCAAAGAAGGGAAGAGCACATGCCCTACAGCCAAAGAGATGCTTCAGGTTGCAAAGTTTGAGTCTCAAAGGTTTTGTTACTGTCTAGTTATCAGCTGAAACCTGAGGTGGTCGCACAGGTCTTTGGGGCCTGATGAACACCTTCAGCCAGGGTGGGGAGAAGGAATGGATGGAAAGGCTGTAGCCTGCTTGTCATAGCCACATGCCCTCACTTTTAGCTCCCACCCCAGGCAATGCTGGGGGAAGACACCGAGCACCCACAGGGGAGAGCTACCTGGGCATCAACCAAGGGCCAGCAAAGGACTCTTGAGGGCTCGGGCTGGGGATTGCATCCTGTTCTGCAGAACCTACCTAGCAGAGAGGACATCACTTCAGTTACACGAGCCGTTCACGTGCGTTAGGGCTCTCTCCTCAAGTGCAAGTCTGCAGCTCAAACCGTAGGCGTGTTAGAATAACAACCGCGGCGGTTGTGCGTGCGGAGGGGAACCCTGCCAAGTCCTAGTCGCGTACATTTCTCCTCGCAGCAGGCTCCAGCCCCAGATGGCAGCGGAGCAGGGCTGGGCTGTCCCCCCACCCTCCCGCTGGCCACCGCCGTGACATTCTCCCTCCAGCTGTGGGGGAGAACGGAGGGCGGGCGGAAGCACGTGGAGATCCTTATCGCGCCGCAGTCAGTAACACCACATCAACCAGCGTGCCTGACGTATTATACCACCCTCTCGAGATGAGCCAACTGACCCAAGCCTGTGCTCGCAGCCCCCGCCATGGGAGCCAGCTCCTTACAACACCCCCTTCACTCTCAGCCCTCGTCTTGCTCAAACACTCAGCCTTCAAGCTCATTTTCCCAGCCTTAGGTCAAATGCTGCAGAGAGGACAAGGAGATCTTTCCAGCACCTCCAGACAGGAGTGAAACCTGGATGCTTGCACAACGAAGGTCACCAAGAGGTGACCAACCTGCTAATGAAACCTGGATGCTTGAGTGACTGGTCTCACCAAGAGGTGGCCAACATGCTAATGATCAGCAGCTGAAGGATAATCATAGAATGGTTAGAGTTGGAAGGGACCTTAAAGATCATCTAGTTCCAACCGCCCTGCCATGGGCAGGAAGACCTCCCACGAGACCAGGTTGCTCAAAGCTCCATCCAGCCTGGCCTTGAACCCCTCCAGGGATGGGGCATCCACAACTTCCCTGGGCAACGTGTTCCAGTGCCTCACCACCCTCACAGCAAATGCTAGAGAAAGAGTCCCCAGGAAGGGACAAGCTGCTAGAAAAGGATGCCAGATCCCATAAAACCCATCTTTGTCTCTTTGGGTCCCACTGGCAGATGCACCTAGCTGTAAGCCACCTTCATCACAAGGAGCACCACAACCAACACATTCAAATTTGATGGCTACATCACCTGAACTGATAAGGTGAGAGCCTACATTTATTATTACGGGCATAGCTGTGCATTAACAGGCTCAGGTGTCTTCTGGCTTACATCCCATCACCTTGAAGCAAAGTGGAGCTGGTCCTGATTTGGAGACGGAGCCGAAAGCTTATTGCTGCTCTTCAGGGCATGCTCTAGTCCCCAAGATTATTGGTGGGGTGTTGTGTTTTGTGGGGGTTTTTTTGGTTTTTTGGTTTGGTTTTTTTTTTTGGTTGTTTTTTTTTTTTTTTTTTTTTTTTTTAAGGTTGGACTCGATCTCCAACCATGGTGCTTCTGTGATTCTGTGTCTGCGCTGCCTCTGCAACGCCTCACAGCCTCAGCCCAAATTCCTGCACGAACCAACCCACAGCGAGAGGGCCTCCGCACCAAGGAGATTTATATGCTCGACAGCAGGAGATTTTGGGGGAGCAGATGTAGAGAGGGAGGGTCACGCGAGGTCACATTGGAAATAGATGGCAGAGGCAAGGACTCAGCCCGGTTGAACTAAATTCCCTCTCAATGGCAAAACCACAAGACCATCCTTTCTCCTAAAAGAGTTTTTCCATGTCCTAACAAGCCTGGTGAGGAACTTAATGACATCTGCGTGCTCTTGCCTGAGCAAGGACCTCATGATTTGGCTGGACGCCATGAAAAAAGATGTCCAAAAGTTATGAAAATAAAGGTATTTATCTTCATTGTTAGAAACAGAGACTGAGCCTTTTATTTCTCTCTCCTGGAGGATTAAACTCACAGATTTACAAAGAACTGGTTGATTACCAAAATAAATACATTGCCATGCCAATTTATAGGACACAAATGTAGGAAACCCATCCAACCAAATCAGGCAAAGTGTAATTCATGTGAGAGCCCTCAGCATGTGCAAAGGGCACAGTGCATGTGGAACAAAGTACATAGGGAAAACATGCTAGAAACCTCTATCTGCGGGAACAATTCCCAGTGCAGCATACAATGGAGCTATAAAATAAATGGCTCGGCTCTCCACTGGAAGCAAAGCCCAACTGTTCTCAATGAGAAGGAGGATCATGTATCTTTATAATGAGAATTCAGTCATTTTTAAATGTTGGCTTTGCTCATATCACCACCAAATCTGTCTGCAGAGCTGACAGGCTGCAGACTTCATTTGGATTTCTAACTGTGATTATACATGGCAGTGATGGATACCACAGGGTTTTCGGGGGCTTAGGGTTTAGGGCTGGCTTTCGTTTTTCAGTTGTTTGGGGCTTGGGATTGAGGGGGCTGTTGGGGTATTTTTAGTGTCACTGTCCAATGAGGCTTAAAGAGCTCTTTCCTCATTTTAATAGTTCTGATAATGCACAGAGATGAAAGCAGACCCCGAATAAGTTCTTCTTTACATTGGCAAAGCCACCCCTTCTGCGATGAAACCCAAGAGCCGTTTCTGCTTTCAGTGCTCAGTGAGATGGAGCAGAACATGTTTACTGAGCCTGAACATACCGTTGCCCTCAGAGGTGTAAGCACCACCCTTTGCAGCAAAGGTGATCCTCAGAGCACTAAAACATCTGCTTGCTTAGTGAAAAAAACAGCCCTGCAACCACATTAATGTTCAGGAGCATGGCACATCCAGGAGTTAAGGGAACTTTCCGCTCCATTGTTTCTTACAAGGCAGAATCCTTTTCTATAGCCAATAGCACATGCAGGAGTGATGCATTTCACACTCAGATCAGCTCCTCTCACAGCCCAACCTGAAGAAACATTGAAAATAAGGTAGCCTTCAATGTGAGGTCTAAATCCACATTTGGAAACTGTTCTTTGCCATTCCTGCCTTCTACTTCAGATCACACAGCTACAGACAGGCACAGCACTTGCACCACAGTGGGATGCAAAGCAAGAGACTCTACAGCAGGATACTGATGTCCAAAGGCTTTACAGGAGACAGGAAGGGTATTTGTAAATTTAAAACTCAATTCCTCCAAATCTTTGCTCCTACTATTACAACTAAAACGCAGAAGATTGTCTCATTGCTGCTGGGAAAACCTAGTTAATGCTATGATCCCTAAGGACCACAGCCTGGTCTCCAATGGGAAAACCAGGTGGCATAATTTCAACTTCTACAAGGCTGCTCTCCACATATCCCGGGGAGAATATCCCTGCTTTTGTGACATGAGACATTTGGAAAGCAGCAACTGATACATTACCCTGATTCAGGGCACTGTTAGGCAGACTGGAGTTTGGACACGTGCGAACAAGAGGTGGTTGACCTGACTATTGCTGCACTGGATCCAAGTTAAACTCATCCAAATTGGGGAACCAATGACATGCACCGAGTTCACAGCACGTTCTTTGCAAGTGGACACAAAGTGGCTCAGAGACCTGGTTCAGATTAGTCACCGAGAACTAATGGGTTCAACTGAGCTGATCTGGCAAGCCATGGGGCTGGGTCTCAGCAGAGGGGATCTCTCCTGCACTTCACAGCACCGTGCAGCCCAAGGAGTGCCAGCTCTGCACAGAAGCTGGACAACATCTTGGGCTCCAGACTACCATGGCCTTCAGTACCAGACCAGGTGGTCTAAAAGCAGCTCATATAAAACATAAGTAAAATATCTGTATCTCATATATAAAATTCCTCATACATAAAAATATCTCAGATATATATAAAATATCTAGACCTCTCCATAGTCCTTGGAGTGATGGGAACACACTAAGATGCTGTTTGTTCATCGCACAGAGGTGGAAGGCTGGACACAAAGCTTCTTGGACTCCCATCCCTGCAGTGAATATCACCCTGCCTCTACACTGATTGAAAATTTAAAGGCAATAAGGACCAGCCCGCACTCCAAAGTGGACTAAAGCACAGATTCCCCAAAGATAGCCCCAAAGTTCAGCAGGAGCACCGCTATATAGCCCAGCACTCCTTCCCCAGCTTCAGCCATCTGTGCACAGCCCTCCCGGCCAGAAGGAGAGGAGCATTCCCAGTTGCAGCTTTTTTGGAGCAGGCCAAAGCCTCTGTACAGTGCGAGCTGTGAAATATATGAACTCCCAGGCTTTACATGAGCCTCACTCTTCTGTGCAATATCACATGGCTTTCGGATTTGTCTGCCCTGTCCACCTCTCCCATGTGTTTCCGATAATTGCTTACACATGGAGGGCTTTTCTCTTGCTTGCCCTTAGAAGGGACCTGCTGTTGTTCCCCCTTCTTAGATGAGGCTAGGGGCGTACACATCATTTTTATTGGTGTGTTTTATTGCCCCTGCTTCTTTACAGCACACACCACCCATCTCCCCAGCCCTTCCCGGTCAGTCCGTTGTTTGCCGTCGCCTCTCTGTTAGGTCTCCTCGTTTCCCCATCTTTCTCAGTCGAAACAGGGGCCCCTAATTAAGGAGAATGCCTTATAAATCTCTCCGCATCCAAATAAGATCCAGAGCCTGGCTGGGGAGACGGATCTGGAGACAGTGGGTAGGTCTGGCATTCCTCATGTTGCACACAGGCTTTCTTTAGCATCGCTCTGCTTGGCACGTGAGGTTGGGTCTCGGCACCGTCAGCGTGCTCCGCACGCTGCCGGTGCCAAGACCCAACCTCACGTGCCCACTCCTTGGAGAAAGCAGTTAGGAAAAGGATGGGCTGGAGACCACCCGCTTGGACCTCCAAGCCTCGGTTTATGCAGCGCAAAGACCCTAAATGGGACGCTGACCCTTTGGGAGAAGCAGCCACCTTGCCTAGGGCTTCCTTGCAGGACCTCCTGATGCACACTAGTAGGAGATGTAGGTAGTAATCTCTCCTCCAAAAAGCTAAGGGATTCATACTCTTTCAGACGTGGCCAGAAAACCCTT
The DNA here is from genome assembly GCF_001431845.1 of Calidris pugnax. Taxonomy (NCBI): domain Eukaryota; kingdom Metazoa; phylum Chordata; class Aves; order Charadriiformes; family Scolopacidae; genus Calidris; species Calidris pugnax. The sequence continues at coordinate 3,264,523 of NW_015090812.1, forward strand.
TGGTTGGGAGGTGAGCTGCATCCAGAGGGTCGTCTTCTTCTGCTAGGGCATGTCCTACCCTCAAAAATCCCCCAAACCAACCCAAAAACCAAGATGGAGGCTCCTGCTACAAAGCCCTCCCTGGACACACCTTTGTGCCCAGTTTTATGCTAACTGTTACAAGGCAACTCCCAGCTCAGCACCTCCATCCCATACCTACCCCATCACCTAAGCATCCATTGAAGCACTTAAGAGACTTGCCCTTGTTCAGGGCTCCTGGGTTGCCCTCTGCTCTTTCCATTGACGCCATGTGTGCACAGGGAACTTGACCCAAACAGGATCACCCTGCTGAGACAGCAGCCTGTGACTTACACGTTGCATCACCCAAACTACGTGTCTAAAGCAGACGACCTGGATACAGCCCTCAAAACTCACAGTAACACCAAGCACCTCGCTGAAAACCTGCTCCTCGTGGAAGAGTGGTGCTGGAAGCACCATAACTCAAAAAGCACAAAGGATAATAGTGGCCTGAGACAGAAAAAAAAATCCACCCCTCTAAATCACCACGTTGCTTTTGTCCGCGCTTGCCCACAGCCCTGACTTGTGATCAATATTGTGCCTGCCCAGGGAGTTAAGCTCAGCCTCCAGTGGTGTCTCTGCATTACACTCGCACACAATAATTTCCTCGGTGTGCACATCACTGGAAACGCAGCCGGTGCCAGAATTCCCCGATACCAAATCCCTCCTTGGGCCAGTGCCCAGCACTCTGAAAAGGCCGTCAACATCTGGAAGCGGTGATACCGCACATCTGCGAGACCCTCAGAATTACAGGATGGAGAGAGAACTACCTACAGGATTACTGATGTTGATAATTAAATCCTAAATAGCAGGACGTTAGATGTACTCACCTTTCCTAACACCGTAATGCTTGAACTATCACATGACCCATACATGATGCTGCTGCTGCAAACAACCCTTGGGGCAGAAATAGGTGGAAATTTTCCTTGCACTTGTAATGGAATTGCAGCTGGGAAGGCTAAGCAGGTAGGATAAATCTAAAGAAAACATCTCTAATTACCAAGGGACTGATTTTGCACCTTTTATTCATGCAGAGTAGTAACAAAGCAGATAATTGCACCAGTTATCAGCATGACTCAGGGTACTGGATCCAGGCTTTAAGCACAACCAGGACCTCTAGGACCAAACCAGGGTCACATAAAGCTTCTCCAGGCTTCCCAAAAACTTGAGAAACTCTTGGGAACCCTCTCAGGCTTCACGAAACATGGCTTTTTACTGTACCCAGCAAGATACCTTTATGCTTTTAACATAGTGGTTTTCTGGCTGCCTGGTATGGAGGAGCGCAGAAGAATAGCTTGTGGTTTTAGTTGGGTTGGAAACATTCCTTATTCATCATTCTGGCATAATTTATACCACAACATACAAGATACCTTGCTCCAAACCATGTGACACTACATCTTTAATGTTTTTTCGTTAAGTCATCTCGGTTTTTTTTTTACTACTAATGAAGTCCTGATTTCCTGGCAGCGGGGAGAGATGTAGCAGAGCTCAGGAAAGGGCGAGAGGCACCATAAACCCTCTCTGCTCTTCCCCCATCAGCATCACCCAGCCCGTGCCATGGCAGAGGGGCTCTGCCCCACGCCGCACCCCACACTGCAGCTTCAGCCCAGCCCACACAGGTTTTTGGAGACACTCACGTACAAACATCACTTCACATCCATGAGAAGCCCCACTGAAACCAGTGAGGTTGACTGGGTGCCCGATGCTAACTGTTTGCTGGGATGACGTTTCAAAAATTTCCCACAGGAGTTTTATCAAGTCAAACAAAAAGTCAGAGGTGTCAGAGTCAAGGAGAATTTCTAAAAAAGGATCTACTTCAGCTGCTGGTTCTGTGCACTGACACCTCCTGCTTGGCTCCAGGACTACGAAAATTTCTTAATTTATGTCTATTTTTCTATTTTTTTTACATTCCTTATGCAAAATTCGCCCCTTGATAGCCAAGAGCAGGGATCTCCATCACCCCAGCTATGCCAGGAGCTTGGAGAAAGGTTTCCTCGAGGTGATCCTGAACAGAAAAGACATCTAGACCAACAAAACACTTTTGATACGGACCACAGAGTAGCAGAAGCCACCTGTACACGCCAGAGGAGCCATCCTGCTGGAAGTGATATACACGCTACAGACAGATAACAATTTGCAGAAAGAACAACATTTGCAACCGTAACGTGAAACACAAGGTAATGAGGCTTTCTGACACTTATCTCTTTGATCTGAGACCTAGGCTCATTCCAGTTATTTTCTAAGTCATCACAGATAAATACTGTTGTGCATTTTCAATGACCCCAATCAAAAGCTTTTCCAAAACCAGGAGCTCGCAGGATGGCGGTGCAGTAGCCTTCAGGAGCATGCTTTGGAGAGGGTGGAGCAGATTTTTTGCTGTTTTGCTAGTGAATAAACCCATTATGTGGACACCCAGTACTGAAATGATGAGAGATCTGGGTTCAAAAGGAGGTTTTTGTTTTGCTGTAAATCCTATTTATGGCTTAGGGTGCAGCTGATATGCCGTTAGCTTTTATTTCATTGATAATTCTGTGATTGTAGTTGAAACCTTGCAACTTAATGAGCTGATGTTATTACTCATACTGTGTGGCCATCTGGAACCAGTTTGGCCAGAGAGCCCAAAGCACCAAAAGCCACCTGTAATGCATTAAGCCTCAGCCCAGTACCAGCTCCGTGGATTTGAAAAGCCAGGCCTGCATAAATACTAACCTGTGAGAATGTAATTGGAGAAGTGATATTTAAGAACTTATAGTTTGCCAGAAACGCTCATTCTCAGGGGAATGTATGCAGAGGCTTAAAGTTTAAAGCCAAGCGGTTTTCAGTTTCAACATTGTGAATCAAGAAAAAATCATTGCATATGGATGTCATTGGACTGTCCAAACCACTAGGTCTATCCAAACAGGCCAAGCTATGCCAGGGGTTTTTCAAAAGCAAGGCTCCCTCCTAGCACCTGAGCCTCACAGTGCACATGTTGCCTATTACTGGGGTACCATCTCCAGACATCGCTCCAAAGGGTCCGAAGTAACAAAGGGTAAAAGCTTCAAAATGCTTCAGAGTCACAAAGAACACACAGCTGCCACAATCACAAAAAAAACAACCCTAACCCCACAAACAACAAAACCACCACTACAGAACTCTCACATATACGACAGATAACAACCAACAAAGCAGCCTCTAAACACCCCAACAAAATAATCTACTGAATATTGTGATCAGACACGAGCTGCCTCTGGGCCAAAAAAAGAAATGGAGTGACTGCCTTACCTCAAAGTCCTTGCTGTGTCCTGAGCAGACCCATCCATCAGTGTCCTTCTGGGAGAGGGCACGAGCTGGAGCTGCTGGTGGCTTCAGCACTGGTGCACCAAAGGGGTTTGTTGTGTTGGCAGAGATATAAATTAGCTTGGTTCCTCTCTGCTCGTTAGCTCGTTAGCCCATTGCTGATTTACACCAGCTGGGGCTGTGAGTCACTGCTCAGGTTTCAGACATTTGGGTAAAATACAATTCAAGTAAAGTACTTTTTTTTTTCTTTTGATTTTTAAAATCCTTTTGGCATTTCAATGGCAAAAAATATATTGGGAATTGAATAACTGTTACTTAAAGTGCCTGATTCAGTTAAAGACACACAAAGCTCTGATGCTTCAAGGTAGGAGTGCAAACCCTTGAGAAATACAGATGGCTCAGCCCTTGCTAGGGTTTGACTTTCTTCTCTTGTCCTGTTTTTCTTGCACAAGGGGGTTTTACAGAGCAAATACAAATGGTCGTCTTTCTTCTCACACATAATTCCTTCTTCTACCAACCTGACACTGGGCAGAGAACTCAACCAAATCTCCATATTGTTCCTCTTCATTCAACTACTGATATTTCCTACTGTAACCACCCCCAATCATAAGCATTCAGAAATGCTTCCCTGAAAGCAGGACGTGATAACTGTGTCTATTAATGTGAAGAGAACAAGCCCTCTTCTACCCAAACTGCTTCTTTTCCCAGATTTGGCTCCTCCTTTGCACTGTGTCAGAGCGGTGACGTGGACTTCAGGGAAAGAGGTTTCTTCTGGGAGTAATTCAGGGCACGGCTGAGCTGCTTCAGCCCTGGTTTGGTGTAGCCATCAGGAATGAGCTCGTCAAGGATGACAGCAGTTTCTCCTACTTGCAGTAGGTGGGCAGTTCTTACCAGGGAGCAATTGGGAAGACAGAAACACAATGGAATAAGGAAAGCAGCCCCCCTGGGTCAGTGAAGACCTTGCAGTGAAGACATTGCAGTGGTCTCATGCAAAATACTTCTCTGGGGCTGCCGGAGCATGCGGAAGCAGAAAAGCAAAGCCCCAGTGAAGCATATTTTGTGCTCTGCCATAGTTAGGATATGGTGCAGAGTGCCAGCCAGAATGGAGAATGTTCCTTTCAGTGAATGTGCTGTGCTTGTGTAACACATGGAAACCTGTTCAGAAATCCTCTGTAGATGAGTGGACACTGGCTTCATTAGAAGAAGAGAGAAGGCTAAATGCTTTTACTTTTGATGGCATCCCCCATACCTATATCACGGAGTCATTTTCCATTAAGCTCCAAGACTTCCACAGACCAGAGTTAGACTTGGAGACTGGTGAAACATACCAAGTCCAAGCTTTCTCTTTAAGGATGTCCACTTCAACAAGAGCCCGCTTTTTCAAAAGAGCTTAGTCCCACTGACCTCCACCTCAAGCTTTTTGAAAACAAGAGTGGAGCTCCAAAACTATCCAGAGCATCTCATTCATGAGGTCTCCTTTATCTGAGGTATTTGGAAATCATTTCTCTGGTAGAACTGAAATGGTTGAGTTTTTCTGCACAAGCAGTTACCATTTCTTTGTGATACTCCATGCAGCACACATCTGAACAGGGTGGGAGTCGAGCACGACGTGGCAGAAGACACTTGTGCTGCAGCCACAGTGAGCAAAGGGAATCATCTTCTCCCCTCGGTAAATACAGGCCTGTTTGAAGACACAACGAGATGCATGAGCATTTCATCCTAGAGGAGAGCCTTAAATGTTTCCTGAGGAGGATATAAACATGGTATTTGAGTGAAAATCACATTCTGTTCAGCATCATGTGCATTTTACCCACTCAAAATACTTTGCAAGGGCTCAGCATGGCCGGCGTCATCCCAAGCTCAACTATCACAACCATCTGTCTTGCCTGGAATTAGTTTGTGTTTTATTTATTATTTTTTAACGCATTTTGGTGACAGGAATGAATCCGTTTCAGATGGAAGTACCTTTTTTCTCCCTGCGTAATCCTGAAGTGCTTTGAAATTTGCACACAGTCATAAAGAAAAAGAAAGGGCCGAGGAGAATTTTTTCTGATCTGGTTTTGATATAAGTGATGCAATGCAATATAAAAGAGCGTTTACAGAAAGCCCACGATAACAGCGAAAATGTGAAGAGGTTTGATTTTAAACCCCAAAGTGTGGTGGATATATTAACCAGGAGTTGGGGAGAGGTCACGCATTCCTCACACGTAGATGTTTTCCAATCCCATCCCTGCCTGGAAAACGCCCCAATCTTTCCCTCCCCCCATCCCCACAGCCAGGTAGGGGCTGCAGCAGAGGAGGCACATCCCAGGGGCCATGCCCATGGAGAAGAGGGTTGTCCCCTGCCCACGTTGACCAAAGTCCCTGAGATCCACCACAGAACATGAAGAACAAAAACAAATCCCAAAGGAAGGGCTGTATTTCCATGAGGACGCGTGAAAGGCAGATCTGGCAGCTCCTTGCTTTTCATTTATTTTCTTTGTTCTGTGTTAGAACATATTATGATACAAATCTTTCTGGCTCATGATCATAAAGCCTTTTTTGTGGGACAGTAGATACTTACATCTTCATGACGCTTCAGATTCCTTTTTTTGGCTATTTTTTTTTTTTTTAAATTTCAGCAGACTTTTCAATATTTTGTGGTGGGGTTTTGAGTAATTCAGAGCATGAAACTGTCTAAGGAATTTTTCTTTGTAATAGTTCTTCGTGGGCTGATTTCCTGTGAACATACTTAAGTGAAAGCTCCACCAAAAAATGCTAGTTTCTCTAAAGTTGTGTGAAGATTAGGTTGGGAGGATAAAAACCCACAAAAATTTTGAAGTCTTCAGAAAAGCATTTAGAAAAGATACTGAAATTTCTCAAGTATTTTCTGTGATTTTTTTTTTAAAAAATCAATGTTCTACCTTTTCCCCGAAAAGTATTTGTGGCTTGGACTGTGAAAGAAATCCCTCTTGCCAAAATTTTATTCTTCTGAGCATTCATAACTCCATTTACATGGAGGCAACAGGAAGAAATATCATATAATTCCCTACAATTCCTGCGTGCTGTTGGAAATCTTGGGCTTCCACCCCGCCTTTGAACATCCAGCTAAGTCCTACTTCTTCCCCACATTTTATTTCAAGTCATTTTCTTCCTCTGAAGTTTTTCATTTCTTCTCAACACCTTACCTGAGATGAGCAACCCCCCATGACTATATGCCATTTCTCCAACCGAGGCAGCATCCTCCCAACCTCCTGTACTGCTGCTCCACCCCTGTTTCTTAGATAAATAAGATCTCTGAGGATGGGATGGAAGGTTTTTATTCCAAACTTCTTTCACACTTAATCAGCATCAGGAAAAAAAATAAAATAAAAAAATAATAAAAAAGACAAATTAAAAAAAAAAAAAGCTGGTTTCTTGGGAAACTCAGTTTGGAAAACATTGGTCACAATGCCCGAAAGCCTCCTTCTCACTGATAAATCTGACAGTGAGCAGTGTCACCAGCAGAGAGCTGGTTCCCTTCAGGACAGGGATACCCAAGCACAACCTACAGCAGATGCGCTCCCACCGCAGCCTCAGCCACCCTTAGGGCAGGATCCCAGCGAAGGTGCTGTTTGCTTTCCCATGATTATCACATACAAACCGCTTGGATTTGCTCTAGGAATAACAAAAATGCCTTGCTACTTTGTTTGCCTTTTATTCATTCGCAGCTTGGATTTCCAAGAGCTCAGAAGCGCGGCCACGCAGATGTTGCTCCGCAGTCGGCCCAGCGTTTGGCCGTCAGAATAAAATTCAACTTACACTCAATGCCTACAAGGAAAGAAAAATAAGGAAACCCATCTAGATTAACCATCTCATTCAGTGTCCCACAAGTTTTCATTCACAGCTTTTGCTGCCAACGTAGCACCGTTACAAATTGGACGATTCAAAGCTTTGTTTCTCCAGAGACCTTTTTTTTTTTCCCTCCATATAAAATAGACATTATTGCAATGCATCCCCGTGGCACCACGCCAGCCAAGATCAGCCATCTGCACACACCAGAGCAAGAAACTCGCTTGCACTTAGCCAAAAAAAAAGGGGGAAAAAAGTTCATTCATGGACCACACAGTGTTAAATAGAGGTACAAGGGATGTATCTGTCCTGGACGCCTGCTCAGGGTCACCTCCAAGCCCCAGCAGTGTCTGGACCATCTGCCTTAGCTCAAATCCATCCTACATGCTGCTGTCATGTCCTCCAGCTGTCCCAAAAGCTAAAACAACCCCCTGACTCCACACACGAGTGCCTATTCCAGTGGCAAAACCAAATTTCTGGGCTTGGGTCTCTACAGAGGGACCAAACAGGGCTCAGCTTTTCTCAGCAGGTCCTTGCTCCTGCTGCACGATTTGCCCTTGCTCCCTTCCCTCGTGTGGTGCCTTAAAACCCAGGCAACAGAACCACCATGATTTGATGAACAACGTGGGGAAAAAAAAACCCAAAACCAAAGCAGAAAGCCTACGTGACACACCCCATCCATAGCTTGCCCGATCAAGATGTTTTCACTGAATTTCACTGAATTTTTAGAGTTGGAAGGGACCATAGAGATCATCTAGTCCAACTCCCGAATTTTATCTTTACACCCTAAAACACTCTATGTGCATCTCCCTACATCCATCAAACTCTGCCTGTGTGGACCAGCACTGGAGAGAAAACCCTTATTCTGGAAAAACTGGGAGTGAGCAGGGAAGGGAATGCCATCCTCTTTTTCTGAACATGTAAAATACTTGATTACTGATATAAAGCCATAGGGAATTACATCCCTGCTGTACCAAGAACCAAGCACCACGTTGCAGACCTGTGGGCATCCACCCTGTTCCTGCTCTGGGCTTACTGCTGCCACGCACTGTTCATCTACCAGCAACCTCCACTCCCACTTGAAAAAGAAATAGCGTAACATTTTGGAAAAAAAAAAAAAAACCAAGAAAAAACACAGCATTCCACATACATACACAAACACATGTTTCTCTGTAAATATTTAGAGAACGTGTGAATCCTCAAGAGAGCAGGGCAAAGTGGTGAGAGCGTCAGCAAGCGCTCTCCTTGCTTTCCAAACCCCAAATGCTAACAGCCACTGTCTTTCTCCGTCTCTTTCTCTGGCAAAGGGGAGTTTCTTCTCGTGGTAGCCCCTCTGCATCCCACCGCCGTGGTGCAGGGATGCTTGACACTCTGTGCTTGACACGTCGCCCTCCGCTTAGAATCAGAGAATCATAGAATCATTGAGGTTGGAAGAGACCCTTGGGATCATCGAGTCCAACCATCTACCCTACTCTACAAAGTCCTCCCCTACACCATGTCCCTCAGCACTGCATCTAAACGGCCCTTAAACACAGCCAGGGATGGTGACTCCCCCCCCTCCCTGGGCAGCCTGTTCCAATGCCCGACCACTCTTTCAGTGAAAAATTCTTTCCTAATGTTCAGTCTAAACCTACCCTGTTGGAGCTTGAAGCCGTTCCCTCTCATTCTGTCACTAATTACCTGTGAGAAGAGACCAGCACCAACCTCTCTACAGTGTCCTTTCAAGTAGTTGTAGAGAGTGATAAGCTTTATAGGACTTTTAAAACAGCAGGTGTGCGAGATGCAACCCCTGGGTCAGTCAGTGGGGACGAGAGGCTCCATCCAGTCAAAAGAAACAAAACAAAGCAAACCAAAAAACCCTTTCCTTTTCATGGCTTACAGCTGGTCATGAAAAGGCTGGAGCCCTCCCTAACCTTGGGGCTGCCGGGGTCTTCTGCGGGCGGCGGATGGGAGGGGAGCGGGCGCCCGGCGCAGCCCGCCTCCGTATCCATGGAAGTGCTTATCGAGTGGAAGGAAGTAATAATAAAATTTACTGCAGTTCCACAAAGTACCACTGTTTGTGTGTTATTAATCACTTACACGGGTCCCCGTCAGAGGAAATGGCAGCCCCGACAGTGATTTATATGCTATTTAGATAACCTGAGGAGAGAGCCTTACGAGCTCCGTGCCCGGGCTGTCGTCCACACAGGGGGTGCCCCCTCCTCCAAATGCCCAGGGGTCCCTTTGGACCCTCCCTCTGGCCTTCAAAGCTACCGCACGCCTTATCAGGGCCACCAAAGCACTTTCCAAAAGCATCCAAAGGCAGCGGCTGTTCCCATCCCTGTCACCGCACGCCTTATCAGGGCCACCACCAAAGCACTTTCCAAAAGCATCCAAAGGCAGCGGCTGTTCCCATCCCTGTGAGATCAAACAGGCCCTCCTGCCTGCAAAATAAAAATCTGGCTGGAAAACAAAGTGGCCGCCCCCTGCCTCACATCCCAAGGGGCATCCAGTGCTGGCAGATGGCAATGTTGCTGCTCCCGCTTGGTGCCGAGCCCTTGCAGGGCAGCACCCAGCACAAGGTCCCATCTCCTGGCCACCCCAGCATGGGGAAATCCCATTGGGATGTTCATTTTGCAGCGGTAAAATGGTTAATGAAGGGATGTCGGTGTCCTTTCAGAAAAAGAAATAACTTGCATAACTTATGGTTTGAAAAAAAAAAAAGCTTTTTTATTTTAAAATGTGGCCCTGCAGCTGCTGAGCCCCGTGTGACGCAAGGGAGGGTGGCACCCAAGGGAGCAGAGAAGGGATCCTGCTTTGTTTGCTGGCACCGAGACCCAGGCTGGTCACGTTATTGCACTCCCTTTCTCCTCCAGCTTTTCTCACCCACCATCCTTCACCCTCCGTTTGGGGTGCTCTGGCTGCTGCTCCATGCTCCTGGAGGATGAAGATCTTGCTCCGTGGTCCGCTCTTGGATGCACAAGAAAGGACTCGTGGGACTCAACCCTGCCTGGTCTGAGTTTTGGGCTGGATGTGGCTCACTTTTTCTCCAAGAAGCTGCAAAACTTCTTTTTCTGTTTTTTTTTTTCCTCCCCCTTGCTTTCTCATCTTGGTAACTTCAGACCAGCAGGAAGGCCCCATTTCATTTGCTCACTCTGAACCGAAACGTTGTCCTGCACAGAAAAGCCCTCAAGTCTCTCTTTCCATCCTGATTTCCTCCCCCCCACCCGCCACCCCCATGATGTGGAAGTTTATATATCCTTGAAAAATCCACGTCCCTGTTTCTGAGGGAGCCTGGAGGAAGCGGTGCAGGGGGAGATGGCAGCAGCACGGCTCGTCTCCATTTCAGTGGAAGGGTTGTTTTCCTTGCCCCTAATCTCTTCTGCGTATCGCGTTTCCTCTCTGTTTCATAAATGAACAAATTTACTGTAATCATTAGAGTTTTATTCCAAAATTAAAGGCAGGCTAATACAAAACTATGCACATATTAACTTTGACTTCGCTTTTGTTAAGTCAGATGTTTCTTAATCAAAACCATACTTTTTGCAAAGTCTGGTGATTTTAGGCACCTTTGCAAAAAAAAAAAAAAAAAAAGAAAGGAGTTAACCTTCCATTAAATATTAACCTTTCTTCATCATAAACAACTCAGCTCTAGATCAATGGTGCTGACATTTGCTTTCGCAAATGCAAGTGTTTGTTTCTGTCTTTTTGTAAACAGAGGTAATGCCTTCGTGGCCTTTTCATTTTGGTTGATGTTGAGAAACACACAGCATAAAGACGCGACCCAGAAAGCTCTGGCAGCAGAGCTGGCCCTTTTGGAGAGGCTCAGAGTCCCACGCTGAGGGCAGCTCTGAGGTTCAAGCAGAGCTCCACGGATTAGAGTGCCTGAAGTGCAGAAACTTCCTCAGAAATTCATTTGGAAACCCAGATCCCACATTTTGGCCTCTGCAGCCTTTCCAGCTGGTGATGCCGAAACGCTGCCATGTGCTGCAGGTTTCAGCCCAGCCCCAGGCAAGCTCAGGATTCAGGACCACACACTTGGTGGGGCAGATACCCTCGCTTCTGCCTGGATGATACAAACTATCATTGCCAAGAAGCCATAGAGCTTGGAGACAACTTTTGGAGAGGAAAAGGCCATCCAGACTTGCAGGTTTGCTGCACCCAGCAAGGGACCGCTTGATGTGTGCAATTCGGGTCTCCTCTACATGCCATGTTCCACCTTTCAGTGCCATGTGGATGGCCTGGATACCATTGGAAACTTTAGACAATATTAGATGCCTATACCACCTAGAATGATCCCTTATTTTCTCTGGATTTGCAGCTTACATTAACCTTCCCGTGCACTAGGTCCTGTTGAAAACCTCCATTGCTTCTGCATCTTTTGGAGCCTCAATGCCTTTCTAAAGCCCGACCCCATACAGAGGCAAGGGCAGATCCCCTCAGACCCAGCTGGCAGGACTTGTATTTCCCCTTGGCAACACCTCAGAAAGCCCTTCCCCCAAGTGGTGGCCTCCATGGCATCAGGGCCGTTTCGCTCTCCTACTCTGGAAGGACCAAGGGTCCCCAAACAGGACAACCTCCTCGTGTTCAGCATCACACACCCACAGCTCTGGAAGCACAGATTTCTTCTGAGCCTCACACGGTACAAGTGCTGTGTTTGCTGGAGCATCTTTCGTCCTCAGCAGGTGACAGGAAAGGGGAGGCAAAGACAGCGAGGTGAAACGTGTCCTCATGTGGATCAGGTCCAGGAGTGGAAATACAGGAAGATCCAGCAACCAGCAAAATGTTCCCTTCCCATTCCCCCAAAACCTGCTGCAAAAGCTTTCAGCTGCGTTTCACCGCTCTCAAATTTAGGGTTGCACCTGAGGGTGTCGATATCAATCCCACCTCTTCCCACTTTTCCCCAGTATTCCATGCTGGAGCTCTGACCTTCTCTCTGAAACAAGCATTAAAACTGCCAGAGAAAGGATATAACAGATCAGGAGACCTTACCCTGCCGTGGCACCCCTGTCTCTGCTTGTACCACAAACTCCAATGTCCACAGGGCTAAAAATACATTAGTGCTATTTAAATCAGAAAGCAAGATTTACTTTTGCTCTCAACTTGCAGATTTGAGAAGTCCCAGCTAAAATAAGTGATTTGTTTTGTTGTTTTCCTCAGCTTATTTTAATCCTCATATGGATAAGTTATGAAATTGTGGCAGCAGATTTATTGACTCAAACTATTCATTCAGAAGCTGCGGACCACCAAAACCCACAATTTTACTCGTGAAGCAATCCCTCTCCCCACAGAAGCATCAGTTTCAGGCTTATAAATAACAACAGTAGAGACAGAAGAAAAGCCTAAATAAGATGGAGAGAGCGGGTTCAATAACAAACACAGCTCACTTTTCAAAACAGCCTTACAGAAATGCTGTTTGTACCACAGGTCTCAGCTGGACAGCACCAGGAATGTCAGGAATCTCATTTCTAGAGTCCAGCCTTTGGGGAAAAAGCAGTTTTTAAGAAATACCCGATGATACGATCCTGAAAACAGTTACATAAATCACAGCTGACGCAGCCCAGAGAACAGCTACTTTGGAGCTCCAATAACCGTGGCAGGAGATGTGCACGTATCTGTTGGCGTGTCTCTTATGGGACAGCTTCTTCCAAGACCTGAGTGCTTCATAAATGTCTTAACTCTTCAAACCAACACATGCGAAGAAGGTGTTTGAGCCTGAGCTCTTACATCACTGGGCTCATTTGGCTGGCGCCCCATAAATCAGAGAAAAATAACATTTTCATGGTAGCAACTCTAATGTATTTACATCAATGCAAAAAATGTTTACACCTCCTTCCTGAGAGCGTGACAAGCGTGGATGACCTGACCATGGTGGTGTAGGACATCAGTGGTGGTACGAGCAAGTTGTCATGGTGGCGTAGGACATCAGTGGTGGTACGAGCAAGTTGGATCCTGTGCTGGACCAGTGTTTCTAAAAAGCTTTATGGACCTGAAAGTCCTTTCTGAAGGGGGAGAAGCCGGGAGGCCTGTCTCTGACCTGCACCCTCCTAAAGGATTTAGGAGCTCTCATCCGCTAAGCCAACATGACCCAGTAATGATTTCTCACCAGGTTTTCCTTCATCTTTTTATTTCCCCACTCCATTTTCCTCCTCAGTACGCAAAATATCTCTGACTCCTCACCAGGCTCCTGTGGGGCAGCAGCGACCACCATCCCACCTTCACCAGCATCGCTGACAACCAGCAGAGGACAGAAACTGCAGGAATTGAGCCCGATTTCCCCCATGGCATCTCCTAATTGGCAGCACCAAGTGGCAGATATGTAAAGGCATCCCCTGCCCGTGGGGGATCAGCTGCATCTCTAGACTCATCGCATCAGCAAGGTATCAAAGGAGACATCCAAAGTGACTCTCCAGACCTGCTGGATGTAAACCTCTGCTCGTTCTGTGACACAGAGCAGAGACACAACACAGGAGCTTCCTGAGGATGGATGGGCTAATTAACGCACTGGCTGTCTCTGGGGAGCTGGTTGGAAGGAGCTGGCTTAAAGGATGGAGGCTTGAAGAGCAAGCTGGGAGTCTGTGAGCTTCTTTGACATGCTGAAGTAATAGGTTTTTTTGGTGAAAAATGATGACAGCTTTGAAAGGTGAAGGATCAGTCCAGGGAAGTGAGAAAGAAGATCTAAAGTAAATTGGGACGGTGTCTGCACCAACATGCCAGCACTGCCAGACACCCCAAGGGGAGATGACCCTCAAAACCCCATCTCACTCCTGGAGGAGGGGACATGCTGGCCATAAAGCCAAGGGTTATGCAGGCTACTGGTCTTCCCACTTTCCCCAGTCAGGGAAGATGAAATGACACCAACAGAGACAACAACTGAAGGAGTCTGGGTGTTGGGAGACATCCCCCTCACTGGTGGTCTGTGCAGGAGGAGCATCACACCACAGCTCAGCCACTTTCCCCTCTTCAGACCCTGTCCCACAGCATCTGTAACCCTGTTACAGGGCAGGGAGCAGAGGCTGCTGATGCCAGCAGGCAGAGTCCCATTCCCAAGAGATTGGGGCTATGCAGGAAAAAACAGTATGTTCTCCAGACATATCTCATGTCTACTGGATGCCACAGACCTGTTCCCTTGCACCATCATTAGCTCTGTGTGGACAGAATCCAGGTCCACCTTGGTGGTACCCAAGCTTATCCTCCCTCCCCCAAGCCCCCAGCTGTAGAACATCAAGGTACCTCAGTCGGAGCTGCCCCATGTAAGACTTATGAGGAGAGGCTGAGGGAGCTGGGGTTATTCAGCCTGGAGAAGAGGAGGCTGAGGGGAGACCTTCTTGCTCTCTACAACTACCTGAAAGGAGGGTGTAGAGAGATGGGGGTCGGTCTCTTCTCCCAAGTCAAAGGCAACAGGACGAGAGGAAATGGCCTCAAGTTGCGTCACGGGAGGTTCAGGCTGGATATTAGGAAAAAATTTTTCACTGAAAGGGTTCTCAGCCATTGGAATGGGCTGCCCAGGGAGGGGGTTGAGGCCCCATCCCTGGAGGTGTTCAAAAGACGGGTTGATGTAGTGCTGGGAGGTATGGTTTAGTGATGGTGATGCTCCTTGTTTGTTGTGCGGGTGTCTATTTTTGTCAAAGTTAGGTTGATGGTTGGACAAGATGATCTTTAAGGTCCCTTCCAACCTAGAAGATTCTGTGATTCTGTGATATCCGCAGCCAGGGTTTGGCCCTTCTAACCCCAGCATCAGTGGCTGAATTCCCCTCGATCAAGTGTTGCCCTAAGTGATTAACCAGACAAACACCACCCTACAGCGGACCAGCTGGACGGGTGACTTGAAAGCAGTTTTGCTCATGACACGCTAGGACTCTGCCTGGTGAGAGCGAAGGGTGAAGCTAAAAACATCATTCACCCGAGAGCACATTTTTGCATTTCAAAGAAAAAACAATTTTACTTGCTAATAAATGATTTGTTTATTTACCCTTTCCTCCCAGAGAATGGTTTCATGGCTGCAAGTCCAGATAACTTATGCTTCTATTTAACTCGCGTGTGACTTTGAGGTCATCCATTCAGGGAAGTCTAGTATTTCTTACGCTGGTATGGAACAAAAATAGGCTGGACGCTGGCCAGATGGGAGGTTTGGATCAGAAGACACCCAAGTGGCAGTCTGGCTGGTGGCCACGCGGAGAGGAGGGGTCAGGGGCCATCCATCAGGTTGGGTCCTTTCTGGGTGAGCAGAGCCGAGTAAATAAGTAGTTAAATCTCCTGCTCCATCCCTGGAATTGGGAAAACCATTGGGAGTGGTGTTTTTTTGCCGTGCAGCACAGCACAAACTGTCAGCCAGTTTGCTTTGTTTGCTAATGTAGCCCAACAAGCGACTGGTGGGTAAATGTAATGGGTTTGAGAACACGCAGTCCCTGGATGGGTTTTGAGGTATGCCCAACACTGAACCCGTTTCCCTGGCCTGCTTCAAGGGCTGGGGTTTTGGTTTGTTTGCTTCCCCTTTGCTTTGTTTTTAACACAGAGCAGACCTCACTTGTTGTAACAAGAAAACTGAGAGCTCCAGTAAAGTTGTGATTATGTTGTTGCCAAGTATTTGGGATCCTGAAGTTGCTATTTATTTTTTTTTTTTTTCAATAAGAAAACCTCCCCTGCTCTCCTTCACAGGTAAACTTGTTAAACATTTTTCAAAGGTCAGTTTTCCTTCCTATTCCCCTCGTGTCAGAAACATTTGTTCCATGTGTTGGCAATTTTCAGATGAAAAAGATAGTATCTCAGTGAAGCAGAAGTGAAGCACCCATATTCACCTCTTCAGCAGAAAATAAAATTTTCCTGGGACATGTCAGTTTCTTTAGGAGCTCCAACCACTGCTCAAAGAGGAGGCTGCAGTGCTGGAGATGCCATTTAATTAATCCTCCTTGCACCTCGGGTGTACAGAGGGTATTAACCTCAATTTACAGATCAGAAAAATGAGACAGGCGGGAGCTGAGTGACAGCTGTAATGAACACTTTGCTTCACTCGGCCAACAATTACAACTCGTGAACCCCTGGTTCCCAGTTCCCTAATTAGTAAACTACAGAACTCCTCCAATGGACCAGAAACGAATATTTTTGAATAAAGCAAAATATTTTCCTTCAGATGTTTGGGTTCCTGCACAATATCTCGCTACCGAAGGTGATTACGAGCCCTCCTTCTGACACTGTCACCTCTCCTGGTTTTGTGAATGACAAATTCATCTTCAGGGAGGAAATATCTGCTGTCACACCACGTCATAGAGGGAAGCATTACAGAAATGCAGCTATGCAGCAACCTTCGGGGGATGCTGCTGTGCCAGGGGCCGTTCTTCACATGTGGATTATGGCTCCCATGCTCAGCTTTATTTGCTGAGTGTTTAGGTCTTGGTGCCAATGGAAACCCAGTTTCATCAACAGCTTTTTCTGGCACGAGAACATAAATTTGATTAAAAATTAATTCAAATCGCCTCAGTAAAATTCTAGAGCTTCGTATAAATCTAACAAGTGAAAGCTAACACTTCTCCGTAGATGGAATATGTTTTTTGCATACATTGCCTGCAAACAGCATGCCTTGGTACAGACACAAACCCTGCCAGGAGAAATCCCAGTGACTCCAATGAGATACCCCTGTGACACCGTTGCATCCCTTCTAATAGTCTGGAAGAACAGATCACACAGAGAAGCCTGGGTATTTATGGCCATACCCACCCCCCTTGAATATTTCCTATCTATACACTTTTAAATCTCAAACTTTCATAGGCATTTTGGGTTTAACGGAGCGGTTAGCACATTTTCCAGAGGAAAGTTGTTTTGGTTTGTTCTTTTTTTTTTTTTTTCACTGGAAAAGAAACAGTTTTCCATAAAAATCTATAAGCTTCACCAATTTTGTATCAAAAAGCAATCTCCTCTGCAAAAAGTATTTTGATTTTCCCAGAATGGAAGGGTGACGTTACTCTGACTGGCACATTTCAACTTTCTCTTTCATTTGCAATACAATGATGTAATTTTAGAGACGCGAAAAACACTTCCACTGGTGAATAAAACCAGTTTATTTCTGTTTTTTAGATTTTCTTCCCCTTCGGAAAATGTTTTCTTTCCTGTAATTTCAGAACGTGTTTTCTCTAATTCCAGATTTTTCCATAAATAACAAATCCAATTCCTGCCCTGCTCTATCGCATCCTTTATGCAGGGTCCTCCCAGGAATGGCATGCCTCAAGGATTAAAGAGATGTAATGTTTGTAGAGAGATAAAGATTAAGTTCACTTAGTTCTTAGACCTCATGCCGGCTCTGAGCACAAGACTGAATTTCACTTTGTATGAGTTATCACAACTGAAACTGCTCTTCAGTGGAAACCACTATGCAACCATCCATTTGCAGTTGTAAAAGTCAATATATTTAAGCCTGCAGTGCATAACAATGACCCCTATGGATCCTCCAACGTTTTTCTTGGATCTGTATAAGCCTGTTTTTAATATATTACTCATCTAAATTGTTCCTGGGACTTGATTATTTGCTGGAGTTAAAATATCCAATCTTAAAAGATTTTTAAACATGTGCACGCTGAATTCCCCACTGCAATAAGCTTCATTTAGCTCAACTAAAACTGCCGTGCCATAAAAAAATGCTTTAAAAAATCTCAAACTAACTGCTCTCCTGGTTGGTGGAAGCTCCCCAGGCAGGATTCCTTAGTGATGATAATCTCTGGTTTTGGCTGGCTCTGTTTGGTCCCTGGAAGAATAAAATCCAGTTTTCACTGGGCTGCATATTGAGGTGAAAACAGAGGGCACAGCCGTCCCCTCTCCCCTGCAGCGTCCTTCCCCGTAGTACACGGATACTGGATGTCCCCCAAGGAAAAAAAAAAAAAAAAAAAAGATAAAATGTGGCAAGCCAAGCCATCTACAAAACAATATTGATTTATGCTCTGTAGCTGAAAAGCACATGAAATCACCCTGGTTTGCATGCGCGAGCGCTCGCCGCATTCCTTCCCATCACCGGGGCCGTGGAGAGCCCTCCTCGGCGCTCAGAGACAAATCACTGCACCTCCAGTCCAGCCCTCGGTCACCAGCAACTTCTGGGGGCAAAACCTGCTGAATTCAAAAGCCCATCAGACTGCTCAGCCTTTGCCTGCTTTGCTTTCCGAGTCCCAGCTCCTTTTCATGACGCTGGTGTAAATTAGGGGCCAGCCTATTGAAGGAGATGAAGTTATGGGAGAAAAGAACCAGGCCAAATAAACCCCAGCAAAAAACACTGCACAGAGTTCAGCAGGCAATTTCTCCTTCTCCATTTCTTCTGCAAAGAAGGAGAACTGGGTCATTGTGAAAATAACAGCACAGGGCCCAGCGTTTTCCGCCTTCTCTCCTTTTCTATACGGAAGGGCAATTGGGCAATCATGCGAACAACTGCAGAAAGTTCAGCAAAAGGTGGGGGTTTTTTCCCCCCTCCTCCTCTGAATAATTTTCCCTTTTGCTCTACAGCAATGAATACTAACAGGGTGATTCGGGTGCATTTTCAGAGGGTCAGGATGGCGTTCAGAGGAAGTGCCAAACATTTATTTCTAAAAACTTGGAGTTTTGCAGATCGTTCGCCTTTGTGACTCTGAAGTCTGGGGGGAAACACCCTAATTTATGTACCTTTGATTGACTTCTGTGGAAATTCAGAATGTCTTTATCTCAACCATACAGTCAGATTTCTGTGGTTTTGGCCTCAGAGCCTCCCTACAGTTTCAACAACTCGATATCCAGAATGAATAAATCTGATAGGCGCATGCTTTTACAACCCCCTTGTCTTATTCCCCCAGGGAAAAATATCATCTGCCCTATTGTTGACTGCTTGGATTTACCCCCACAATATCCCTCCCATCAACATGTGATTAATCACCCTGCTCCAGCAGGCACCTCTCAGGAACTCAAGACCTTTTACAAGACTTAATTAAGCCTTGCAACATCCCTGTAAAATAGGTTGAAGCTGGGGTTAAATGATTTGCCTGAGGTGACAGAGCAAATCAGAAGCAGGGATAGAAATAAGAAGGAAAGCTGCTGCTTCTGAAGCAGACACACGGCTCCTAGGATCGATGCAAGATTCCAAAGTCTTTATATTTCTGTTTGGAGATAAGGTACTGCAGCCATGAAAGCCATGGCAACCACGCAGAGAGGATACCCCAGCTCTCACCCACAGCACGAATTCACCTCATTCCCCTTCAACCCGGGCATCAACCACGAGCCCAGCCTCTCCCCTCACCCCTGGTCCATGTTTGCAGTTTCCCTCACCTACTGCTTGTACAAGCTTTAAGGGTCTATAAACTGGCAGCTGAGCCCTGCCCCCAGAGCTGACCATCTTTCACCAGCCACCTCTCCCCATTTGACTCCCAAATTGAAGTCAGACCCTTGACACTTGGCACATCATCAGTTCCAGAG
This sequence comes from Calidris pugnax, assembly GCF_001431845.1. Taxonomy (NCBI): domain Eukaryota; kingdom Metazoa; phylum Chordata; class Aves; order Charadriiformes; family Scolopacidae; genus Calidris; species Calidris pugnax. Next base: position 3,284,068 of record NW_015090812.1, read on the forward strand.
AGGCAGCAGGGAATCAGAGCCAGGTGTGAGGATGCTGGGGTCTGGGCATCTCTCCCCCTGCCCCTGCAGTTAGAGGGGAAAATCACATCAAGGAGGGTAAATCCAGTGAAGCCTCCTGGGAGGCAAAAGTAGCAAAGTGGGGAAGAAATATCTAATTTTTTTCACAGCCTGGGAGCTCCTGTCGCCTTGCCAGGGGTCCTTTTGTGGGACCACGTATGTTCTAGGCTCAGGAATTAGTCTCATGCAGGTAATGGTGGTGTTGTGTCTTTGTGCTCACTTCTTCCTCTCCACCGAGTTATGAAACACAATGTGGATTTCTGAGGTTGGATAGGCTTCTTTTTTTCTTCCCAAGAAAAATCTTTGCTTTGTTTTCCCTTAATTTGCCCCAGATTTTCATGGCAGACTCCAACACTAAACAAACAAAACAGCAACCCAAAATCAATGTTCTCTGGGCTGGTTTAGTGGTTTCCTCAATGTCCCAGCAGCAAAAGCAGACTGTCAGGAGCAGGGAGATGTTCCTGTGGTACCTACCAAAGTGGGCTCTGTTGGGAAGGAAAAATACCCACAGCTCTGAGAAAAGGTCCCTGTTCCTTAGGGAACAGCATTCCCCTATCCCTCTCTCCACTGCTTGTGCAGCTCCCTCAAGTATTCCTTAAAGGTCATCCAAGGAGATGTTATTCCTAGAAAGTTCCTCCTCCCCCAGGGCCTTACATTTCCTCTCACAACCTTTGCCCAACTTGGCACGATACAGAATAAATAAAACAAAACCAATTCTACGAGGAAACGATGGTCTGAGACCCTCATATGTGCTCTGCCACTCGGAGGGTGGCTGGGCTGGATGAAAACTCGGCCATGGGCAGCATCCTGTAGGATGGAGCAAGAGCATCAGACCCATACAGCATTACTGAAAGCTTGAACAAAAGATGAGAAGCAAAACCAGCAGACCCCCACTTCTCTTGAGCATCTGTCTTATCTATTTTCTCGGGGGCCAGCTCAGATCTTTGGCATGTATCTAGGCTGAGGGGGCACCCCGGGGACATCTTGACAAAGAGATTAATTATTCATACAGAAAATATTACCCGCTGCTGTGACACCCCCCCCTGAGCACATAGGACCTTTCAAGCCTGGTGGCCTGGTCTACCACATATCCCTGGAGACAGTCCCGGAAGCATGCCAGCTGATGGGGACAGAAGGCTGGTAGAGCTGGTGGCCCCACGCAGCATCCCCGGGGACACTCTTGCGTGCCTGTCCATGCGGGCTACTCCCAGGAACAGCTTGTCTCCAGGTTTGCTCTGCTGACACCAAGCTATAAACATCTGGGCAAGTGGCATACCACAGCCCTCAGGCATCTTCGCCTCCAGAGGTCCCCCCTGGGAGCTGCATCAAAAAAATAACTCCTCTTCCTTCTTGACTTCTGCTCCCCAGTTGTATCAGCCACCCCGTCACACACGTGCTGTGCACAATCAGCACAGGGATCCCAGCAACTCAGAGCATCCCTGACCGATGCCTGGGATAACTGCTGGGTCTGGAAGCACTTAATAGACACAAGGTGCCAGGAAATGGTGCTAAAAATACACGGCGTGGTTCCTCCGTAGAACATGCCATGCCTTACATACAGCTTTTTTTTCAGTGTGGTTCTTCAGATCAGCCCTTAACAGAACGTGGTATTTTTTTTTGTCCTGCGCCTATTTCAACATCCCAAACAGAGCCACAGGCAAAGGGTGGGCTGCTCCTCCATCCTCCTCCTGCACGGCCAGTGTTCCCAGCTCCCTCGGCCCTTCTGGCTGGTTTTGCAACATTTGGCTATTTTGAAACCCCAGGATAAATTTCCAGCCCCATGTTTACAGCAAAAGGCTTGAAAAACACGAATCCTAAACCCCGGAAGACAAATAGACACAACTCTAATTGCAATGTTATTCTAATCCCAACAATTTTAATTAAGTACTTGAGTTCTCGATGGGATTGTGCTTTTTTTTTTTTCTCTCTCCCTGTCTTTCGGAAACACTCCAGAAGTACAAATAGTCTCACCAGTTGGAGATGAAAACGGGAAATCAAGAAGTGCACAGAAAATGTCAATTAAAATGGAACCAAATTGCTGAAAGCTCAGCATTTTCCCTGCCACGCTTCCCTGTCTGGCTTTCCAGGCTGCAATGGGAACTGGGCAGGCAGCATCCTAGGGCTGAGACTTTGGGAAGAGAGATTATTCCTCCCTCCCACCATCCATTTCCTTGAATCAGCCCTGGTGCTGCTGTCAACTGAGCAAAATAGCACTTGTTCCACAAAAAAAGGCAGCCACGAAGCAGTTAATCCCAATTAGCTCAAACCAGCAGATATCGTTCTTTATATTTTGGCAGTTCTCGTTTTGAAGGAAAAAATATGTTTGTGTTCTTGGAGTCAGTCTGAACAATAAAATCGGATGCCAATTTTCTGGTCTAAATTAGGTGAAAGACCAGACTTTTTTATCATATGTGTGTGTGTGTGCCTCTGCCTGTGCAGTTCTGTTACATGTTTATTTTACTCCTCGGTGTATTCACCAGCGAAATGAGGGGCTGCCCAGGGCACGGCGCAGCGTGGCAGGGAAACACCACGGCCCCTTTCATTTCCTAAGGTTGGAAATTGAACCTGGCACCAGGAAAACGCGAGACGCTATCACTTGCAAAAGGAGATATTGCCAAAAGATAAACATAATAAAGTCAGTCGTTGTCAGCATATCAAGTGAAAGCCTTTCCAGGGTGCATGAATGAGGGTTTTAAACTTTTGCACCGGTCGAAGTGTTTTCATGTCCGATTTCAGCTCGTGCTGAAAAATGTCCAAACCCTGGGCTTCAAAGAGGCTAAAATCAAAAGGATTAATGAGTGGTAAAATGGCATGGGAAAAAAAAAAAAAAAAAAAAAAAAAATACAAAAACTGAAAAAAATGTCTTAAAGGGAAATCTTATTCAGTACATATAAAACTGATTAAAAAAAAAAAAAAAAAAAGAAAAAGCCCAAGGCTGGCACATCTTCCACGGGACATTGTCCATTGTGAGCCCAGAGCAGAGGTGCAGGCAGCACTGCCCCCCATCAAAGGGGAGGGAAAAGAAAAGGCAAATAAAATAAGCAGCTTTTCAGCTCCGCTCCACACGCTGCTCCCATCTGCTGAGATCAGCTACAGGAGCCCAACCAGGGGAAAGCCACACGTGGTACCACCTCTGCCAGGCAGGTCTCGGAGCCCACGGTGACACAAGACAAACCCCAATCTACGTGATCCACCTGGGAAGGCTCCAGTAGTACCAAGACTGTTCTTTCCACGCATGTTAGCTTTCCATAATCTTGTTTTCATCATTCATTTTCTTCAGATGTCACTAATTTTCAGGACAGGGAAGAGGATGCCAGACTCGCAGTCAGCACAGACGCCGGCACGCAACGGAGGAGCTATTCCTGCAGCAGAGCAGAAGATACAGTGCAACCCAGCCAAAACCCGCCTGATTCATCAGCCAAATCAGCCAGCAACAGCTCTGCTCGCATCACAATGCTTCCCATCCAAAACTCCTCAGAGCCCCATCCTCTGGTCATCACTGGAGGGGCAAAGTTATAGGGAGAGCTTGCTGAGGTCTGTTTTCTACTCACCTCACCAGGAGACCACCAGGAGGCCATTAAATCTCTGACACCCCATTTACCTCCTTCCAATCGTTTTCCCAACACTAGAGGGAGACAGGATTCAAATCAGCTCTTTGCAATCAGAAACCAGCCTTTATCAATGACAGAAAACATCCAGAAATACTCACAGAGCCCAACAAACCCAGGAGAAGGTCAGTGCCACCTCCGAGCACGGCCAGCTGCAGCCTGAGCAGACCCTTTGCGAAGGGGATTCAATAGTATCTTGGGACATTTTACTCAAGAAACGCACATAAAACAGACAAAATTTGAGCATGGGCTTAAATTTAAGCATGTACTTAAGAGCTTTCTGGCACAAGGGCTCAACCGAGGATTAAGAGCCACACACCATATTAGTTTTAATTGAGCTACTGTCTTCCCATATGTTTTTCCCTGGGGAGATCAGTGGCTGGCTTATGAGTTCAAGTAACAACATCAGTTAAAAGAGTATTTGAACAATTGCGGTTGGCAGTTCTCTGAATAATATGAATGTTATAGAGTGTCGGAAAATGTCGTATCATCAATTTTCTGGTTTCCTGCTCTCATTGCTTTTGATCTCCACTAAAAGATTTATTGAAAGGTTTTTCACTTTTACATTAACCTAGTCCAAATTACACCGATTGAGAGCTGGGATTTTTTTTTTTTTTAAAATTGTATTTTTTTTAAGCATACAAAGAGAGATTTTTGAAGCCAAGGCTTTTGATTCCTTCCAGTTTTTATTGTTTGAGGCAAAGAGCTGTTTTGGCAGGTTTATGAGATGGTGCCTGTTTTGCTGACAGACAGGCCTGATAGATTGCTTGTTCGTGTTTTATTTTTGGAGCCATTGCCATGCTATCTGCATTTGAAAAACAATTTACTTTGATTAAAATTTAAATCAAATATATGGAAATAGCAGCCTTGCTTACAATCAGATCTTAAATCTATCCTGCTGAGCATCTTTTCCTTATCGTGGTGAAATGCAATGCAGAAGAAAGTGATTCCTTCCCCTCCACCAATGCCCACACTCAGTCATTATTGCTCACAAACGAGGAATAATTCCTCCCCAACAAGCCCTGCAATACCTTGAAAAGTAAATAGGGACACCTTTTATGCTGGCTAACCTAAACATGCTATTGATGAGTGCAAAATTAAACATTCCTTAAAAAATAAAGTTATAGGAGCCAGGACATTTGACTTGAATGATTTCCTGCAGTAGTGAACTGTAGAGTGGCCACAGGGTACATGAAGGATTATTTCCTTTCATTTGTCCCAAGTATTTAATCATTTGTAGCCTTTGAGCTCTGTCTAGGGATCATATTCCAGGAATTTGTTGTTGTTTAACAAGACTGTTTTCACTAACCTATGCCACACCATAAGTTTTGGGTGAGTTAGAGAAACAAAACTGAGAACTTTTAGCACCAACACCTCTTGTGGAATAGAGTCTGCAATCAGTGCTCTTCCTTCAGTTTTAAATGATACCATTTGCCATCCTCTGAGATCTTACAAGCCCAATTTATTCTCTGTTAAAAGAAGGGGGGGAAAAAAACAGATCTTTAATTAAGGCTACATAAAATAGAGATACCTTGTGTGATGCTGAGCGCTTCAGTGGCAGTTTATTTAAAAAAATAAAAGAAAAAGACTGTTTTCCTCCCCTGCTCGTTGCTGTTAGACAGCCCAAACATGTGAATTCCACGAGCCAAGTTCACCCCCGCAAAGTCCATCTGTGACAGCACTGATGAGCTTGGCCTTGCTGATGCTTCTTGAAATAGCCTCCAGCCCCAAAATAGCCCTGCACACACCACAGCACCGTTTCCTGACGCGTATCACAGGGACGAGGTGGGCAGGGAAATCTGTGGCACCTCGTGACCGAACATCAGACTTGAGGATGGTCCAATTTTCTATAAATACGGCTAAACAAGGCAGAGCGTCCCTCCTCTCCTCCTCTGCATTCTTGTTTTCCCTTCTCCTATCTCATCTCAGCTGAATTTTCCTACCAGCCATGTGAAAACACTTCCCAATTTCACACCATAAACATCCTCCACTTTTATTTGACCAACGCTTCCTACGCTGCGTGGCCTTCCTCCCAGCTTCTACGTTTCCCCTATCTTTGATATCTCAACAATAAATGAAAAACAACCTTTCCTGTACTTGGTACTGACATGCTTTTGGCTTTTTTTTCCCCTCCTCCTCCTGTCTAAGCAGTGAGTGCAGGCCATTTCACACCTGGGGTAGTCCATGGCCTGCTTTGCAAGAGGTCACAACTGTGCTGGAAGAACTCATTGCTCCCAAATCAAGGATGGGAGGAGCATCATGCTCAGAGGGAGTTGATGTGGTGCTGGGGGTTGTTCCTGTGTTGTGAGGATCCTTCCAGACTGACATCAGAGGAGGCACATGGGGAAGGGGACTGTCCCCTGCCAGAAGATGGAAGGTCACAGCCACGCTGGTCTCCACAAGGAGCACTCCCTCTGAGCTGCATGCTGCTGTCCTCAGATCACCCCCTCCTCCTCCGCTGGGGAACTCCCAGAGCTCAAGCCAAGGTCAACTGAAGGCAAGAGATGTTGTTTTTATTGACTTCAGCAGCCTTGGACAAGGAGAAACTCTCCTAGGAGAGTTTCCTGGAGAGCCAGCATTGATGGACAGAGATGCTTCCTCAGGAGACATGCTGCTGCCAGCCAGGTAAGGTGCTACATTCATGCTGTCCCTTCCTCCTATGGAGAGCTTAAGCCACTGGTGGAGACCAACCATGCCATATCATATTATTGCTCTTTTTCAGCCTTTATTTTGCCACTCAGTAACACATGAATCCCCAGAACTCCAACCATGTACAGCGCTTATTGGGGCCATAAGTGTGTCCAGCCCTAGCAAACAGGAGAAAGGCCATGTCCTCCACTGCAGGCAACTCATGAACACCCAGGACCCATTTTGGTGGGCTGATGAGCACCGATCAAAGCTGGAAGAGCAGCATTCAACCACTCTGGAAGACAGCTTAATGCCAGGGCTAAGGTGGTACATAAAGGTTCAGTAGGATGACACAGCATTTGGGTGCTTGAGCTCTGATGGACTGGTAGCAGGATCTGCAGCATCCAGAAAGGGCCTGATTTTTGCAAAGGGCCTCACATCAGAAGGCTGAAGCACTCCAAACAATTCACCTCTCATTTAAGGAGAGGGCGTGTAACCTCAGCTTCTGCTAAAGTCTTTACAGAGGCATTTGGCTAGGGTGCTTCAGCAGCAGCTTTGGGAAGATCTTCTGACATACGAGAAAGCAGAAGAAATTGCCAGGAAAAGTAGGTTGAGGAGCAGCAATGCATATTTATGGACACCCTGCGAATGAGCCATCTTAATTCACCACAATTGTATTGGAGCCATCGATGGACAAATGCCCTGCTTCTGATGTAAAAATAAGAAAGTGAGGATTAGCTTGAGAACTATTATATTTTGTTTCAGCCACATTTTATTAGTATCAGACACAGCCAGGGATATACTACCCTACCTCGGAGCGGCCAAAGATAACATGCAAAGCTTTGCTAGAAAGGACAACCACGGAAGATGAGGGAGTGATGGGGAGGATGCAGAGCATCGTGCGTTTAACCAGCAGCAGATGAACACAAAATACCTGTCCCATTACCTGCCACCCCCCTTCTCTCCCCTCAAGAGGTTGTATTTTTTCCACCCTGCAATTAAGAAGCAATTCTCATCGCTAGGTATCATTTGATTACAGGCAGCATTGTATCTTAACAAGCTTTGGGTGGAAGCTGAGGGCATCCTTTGCTTGTTAGCCAGTTTTGATTTGAAATCAGGGAGGCAGCAGCTTCTCTGACTGTTCACACAACATCATGTAGGAAAACTGGCAAGGGAAGCCTGGCTGCTTTAGCAGCAGCAACTCCACACTTACTATGACAGATAAAGCACACTGTTGAGAAGAGTTTAAAGCCATGAGAGTGCCAGCATGCAGAAAACATACTGGACATTTTATCTGTGTTTTAATCTGTTGCTATTTTTCTTAAAGGGAAAAAAACAGAAAAAAATTATCTTTTCACAGTATTGCAGGATTTTAATCCATCTTGCATCACTATGGAAAACTGCTTGGTGAACAGAAAAAGAAATAGCAACGTGTTTCATAATTCTAATATTTCTGCAGCATTAGAGCATGACAAAGCCAACCTAAGTTGTCCTTGTTTAATACTTGTGAGATAACAGTTAAGGAGATTATTATTTTTTTTTGATGCTTTAGCAGCCAAGACACCTGCCTGGCCACTGTCCCATCGCATAATTTAAGTGTACACTTCTTAAGGCTGCCAAGGGTGCAAAGACCATTACTTGGAAGAGACATTGCTGGGCACAGATAACTCCTCCTGTTTAATACCTCCCATTTGGAGCTGAAGCAGCACTGACTCCATCCCAAGCAGGGGCACCATGCCCCTTAGCAGCAGGGAAAAACAAGACAACACGTAGCATTTGTTTGGCTTGCTGTGGTGCTGCAATTTAATTCCAACTATTCAGTCCCTGCGAGACACAGCAAGGATCTAAATAGGATTTATATACTATAATACTTTGTATATTGGTACTAATGCATTATGAATAAGTTTGTGTGCAAGAATATATATTGCTTATATACTCACATATCTATATATTTTTTCTCTATATATATGTATGTATACACACAGATAAGCAAAAGCAATACATTAAAGAGCTGTATTTAGTCTGGAAAAAAGGAGGCTGAGGGAAGACCTTATCACTCTCTACAACTACCCAAAAGGAGGCTGTAGAGAGGTCAGGGTCAGTCTCTTCTCCCAAGTAATAGGAGAAGAGGAAACAGCCTCCACTTGTGCCAGGGAAGGCCAGATGGATATTAGGGAAAAAATTCTTCACCAAAGTGGTCATCAAGCATTGGAATAGGCTGCCCAGGGAAGTGGTGGAATCACCATCCCTGGAGGTATGTAGAAGACAGGTAGACGTGGTGCTGAGGGACATGGTTTAGTCATGGTTTTGTCATTTTAAGGTTGATGGTTGGACTCGATGATCTCAAAGGTCCTTTCCAACTTAGACAATTCTTTGATTCTATGATTATGCAGCTGCAAACCTCAAACTCAGAAGCATGACAAGAGCATACAGCAAAGGGAAGTCCTGTCTCAATGGTCCCTGCAAGCAAACCCAGCCAGAAAGACAGACCAACTCAGTCAGACAGGGAGTTCAAGGTGAGCGGGAACATACACTGGATGAACCTTGCTCAGCTCACATCAGCTCCATCAATTTTACGTCTGTATCGTGTGAGCAAAGAGCTTTTGGGAGGGACTTGCAGAGGGACAGCACAGGATTTGGGTGCACTGAGCAAGTTCTTGGGGCAGACGGCTGCCAAAAGGGCTTGGCAGGTAACCTGGCCTGGTGTGACAGAGGACAGCACAGTCCCTTGGGTACACTGAGCAAGTTCTTGGGGCAGATGGCTACCAAAAGAGCTTGGCAGGTAACCTGGCCTGGTGTGACAGTGACAATCCACACCCTTGCAGAGGAGAAGCTGCTCTTGGCCTCCCAGCACCACACCAGAGATGACAACAATGTGAAGCGCAGCCTCTAAGAGCTTCCAAGCAAAAAACAAACTCTGAATTCTTTTTTTTCCCCCTCCAATAAATTTTTTGCTCGTGGTGAGAATCACTGGAGAGATTAGTTATTTTTTCCAATACACAAAAAGCAACCGTCCAGCCCAATGCCTGTGTAACTCTGAACTCTTTTTTTTTTCCCTCCAATAAATTTTTGCTCGTGGTGAGAATCACTGGAGAGATTAGTTATTTTTTCCAATACACAAAAAGCAACCGTCCAGCCCAATGCCTGTGTAATATCTAGCAAGAACAAAACAAACAAAGGACAAAATTAAAGCTGAACTCCCCCAGGAATGGGCTGCAGGAATCCTTGGGAACAACATGCAGCCACACACAGCACACCAGGAGAGTCCTGCTAATTAAAAAACAATGAGCCCTTCCATGGCGAAATACTGAAGGCAGGACTCCACCTCTCCAGCATCAGGGCTACATTCAGCACACACCGTATCTCTAGCGCTGCTTAAAAACAACTTATTAACGCTCTGAAATAGGCAAGCAAGACTTTTTCAGGAAAACAGATGTGGGGAGTGTCAACAAATCATGGCTAAAAAAAAAAAAAGATAAAATTCTGTATTTTCCAGCTTGTCCTTTTGGGCCAAAACTTTCCAGGTGGCTGAACTTGCCAACTAAATTCATCTCTCAAAAAAGCCTCAGAACATACAGTTTATTGCCTCCAGGGTCACTCAGATGTGTCTTCAGCCGATGCTGTATATCAGAGCTGTAACGGGGTGATGGATGTCCCTGTCCCATAGCTCCTGGGACTCCACCTCAGCTTAGCAGAATAAAGGAGGGACCATGCTATATCCTGAAACCCGGCAAGCAAGAACAATAACACCACCAAGAGGTTCAGACCAACAGTAAAGCCAACTTCCTCCTCTGTATGCCAACTTCCTCCTCTGTATGCCATCTCCATTCACCTTCTCCAGATCATCCACTGCCTTCTTCACCACTCAGTGAGTGATCAGCTCACACAAGAGCCTCCCAAACCAGGGAGACCATTAAGACCAGTGGGGGGTGAATACCCTCTGGCATCATTTGGTAAAGCAGGATTTGGTCCTTAGTGCAGGCAGCTCATCCCTGCTTGATGCACCATTGCTCTCCTGTCCTCTCAATACAACCAAGACCACCAGACTGTGCATCCTTGTCCCAGGCCAAGCTCTTGCCTCCCAACATCTCACTGTCCTATTAAACTAAAACCCTTTTGTCATCCAGGCCCTAAACACCTCTTGTTAAAGGCCTGAACACCCAAGGGTTTCTTCGAGGGAAGAAGAACTCGGGCTTCTCACAGGAGCTCAGCCGAGAAGGCTGATAATCATCTCGTGATCACAAATTACTTTTCATAAGGACCATTTATGAGGTAACAGTTGGCATGAGGAAAGCATTTCATTTCGCCAGCAGCTTACTGAAAACGAAACATCGTGAACCCTAAAAAGAAACTGTGAATCAAAGGCTGCATTCTTCTCTCCTACAGTGACCCCTTTGTTTGGGTCTACCCAAAAGTTTCATTACGAAAGTCTGATACAGGAGCCTTATTAAATTGTGATTAAATGACGTGTCCGTGTAGAAGTCTGCTCATTCTGCTGTTGATGTGGGCTGGCTTTCTTAGACTTTTAAAACATACGGGCTTATGAAATAGCTGTAATATCTTTTCCCATGATTGCTGGGGAGCAGAGGGTCTTTGCTGCTGCTCTAGTCGTACCTGGCCTCGCTCCAGAGGATAACATTTTCATTAAAAGTGCATTAGGTGCACAATTCACCATGCAGCCATCCTGACGAAGCGCCTGATCCAAAGCCCATTGACCTAGCTCAGAAGCCTTAATGGGCTTTGGTGAACTTTGCTGGCCTCTATAAAAACAGAATCACCCATCACTAGAGTTACTTTGAGCTGCTTTTACCATCAGTTGGATCCAATTTGTTCCCACTGCTTCCCTCTGTGTTTCAGGATTTTACAAAAAGGCAGCACGAGCTGAATCATTACTCAGGCCAGATAATTGCTATTGACTTCATTAGAGCAGCAGGGCCGAGATTTGGACAGTTGGAACACCTAGGAAAGGGTTAAAGGGTAGAAAGTCAAACCCAATGACCCCCACACCATTTCAGACCGAGCATTAGTTCTGAGCCACCCGTAAGCTCGCAGCAGTGATACATCTTTCCCTTCAGATGACTCACTTTAAATAGTGCCCAGTGATTTATGCACAGAAAAATGTATTAATAAATACGGAAATACACAAATTCATACGCTTTAAGGCCAGGGGAACCGTCACAAATGTTCAGTTTGACCCTCTGGAGACTGCAGCCTCACCCAGAAACTTCTGCCTGGGATACGTGGCTTCTGTTCGAGTGAAGGCATCCAAGTATCACAATGGAATGCTTTAAAATATTTTCTTCTAAGATTTGTCAGAAGGGATGTTGCAAAAAACAGAATCCCCCTCTTTCTGCTGCTTCAGAAAGTCTAAGTTAGAAAATATTCTTGGCATTCCTGTCTTAATTATTTTTTTAAATCAGTGTCCCTTAATGATACGCTGTTTCCATACTCAGAGCTGTGCACAGAACTTTGGGGCAAAGCTGGTTGAAATCTTCAAGTCCACCTCACAAAAGGTGGCCAGAAGCTTTCATGGCAATATGGGGCATTTCTGGGAGATGTTGGCAGCCTTCTGGCTGAGGCAGCAAGAATTCTCCATGGGTCACATACCCTGGGCTGGCCTCCTCGCAACCCCGGGACCAGAGGGCTGGATCACAGGGGCACCATCTCTGTGCCATAAAGATCATTTAAATCATGCTTTACAAAGTACAAACGCGTGTAAATATTTGTGTAAGATAAGATCGGTGAGCAGCCCAGCAATATTTCAAAGAACTTAGCAAGGCCAACAAACAAATTATATATACTGCTTGAGGAAAAAAAAAATAAAATTAGGAAATGTAGCAACGTGTTTATGTTAGGGTAACATTTGCTCCGGAGTGGGTTTCTGTCAATGGACGTCCTACACATGGAACAGGCACTGGAAGTACGAGGGCAGGGCAGGCAAGGAGATTTATCTCAAGATCAGGCTTGAATCTCATAAGGGACCTCTAATTAAGCCACTCACCAGCCACAGGACATCAAAAGGCTTTTGGGAAAGGTTGACAGCCACAGGCAGAGGCAGCTGATCGCTCAGTTGTATTTCACTCTGAGCAAACACAGTGAGCATCTCTGAGATAATCTTCTCATAGTCAGGGGACAAAGTTTGTTATCTGAAGTACCTACAATTATTTCTGGCAAGGATACATTCCCGATTTTCTCCTTTTAAATTAATATTTTTTGATTAATACTTATAGCCCAAGGTCACAACACTGTGAACACCACCAAAACCCATCCTGAATCAGAGGTTCAGGGAAGTGCCGTACCACCCTGCTGCCCTCAGCAGGGAAATGCTGCTGATACTGACCCAGGATGCTTTGACACAAAGGCAACATCTACTTACAGACGAGGCAAAAAGACCAATTCAAAAAGTCTGCATATTTTATAGGTAGGAAGCAGACAATGCCAGTCTCTGAAATGGCTCAGCCTAGAGGATGAATAGCAACTCTCAGCTTTTCATAAAGACCCCCATCCCAGGGATGACTATGACTATTTTTCAGATTAATATGAAAAAAACCAACCCATCATGTTATAAAGACTTTGTACACCTCAGTTGTATTTTGCATCACAAATCAGATTCTCAGCATCTCTAAATCACTTTGACTAACATTTTAATCTCCAGGAGACATGGCTTCTTCTGCCACAGCTACCTACGTCTTCACACTGGGAGCAAAACCACTCAACCCTTCCCAGGACCTGGGATTGAAATCATGCACAAGGCTCCACAATGACTCCAGCTTTCTCATCGTAGCCATCAGATTTGAAAATATCCCTCTACATGACTCAGGCAACAAACGCAAAGAGCCAAGGAAGCAACCATGCTCCCACCACCAGACAAACAACTGCCTCCCTTGCTCCACAGCCTCTATTTTTCTCCAGATGCTTCACATTTCCCCTTTCCTCTGCCAGGTGTTTTTAGCATATCAATGCTAAAAACTGCAGCATGTTCTAGGATCCCAGCCTGCTTTGAAATAAACCACCACAGATCTGTCTCTATGGAAGACCGTTCTTGCCAGAAATATTATCTAATTTGTAAGCATTTTATGATTTTTCTAAGTTATAAAATACAGTATTAGGAAACAAATGGCCAACGGAAAAGATCCCTCCTGGTAGCCAAAGTGATCATATAATTGATTTTTATGAACAGCATCTGAAGAAATGAGTCACAACCCATATGGCTATTTTGGAATCTAGATATACATCGGATTTTAAGCCTCTCAGAAGATTTATCCAAGTTTTCCGCATATAATCAATGGTGATTAGACAAGGATATGAATCATTATGATTCCTAAGGCTGAGCACATGTTGGAAGGGTGAAGGATTCACACATTCTTGCTCTATAAATACCCATCCAAGATTGTCCAGCGCATGAGAAACTCGGATGGCAGAAAGTAAAAAGGTATCGCAGAACAAACTGCAGACTCATTATGGAACCAAAGGCCTCCTCCCTCAGATGGGTGTAAATATTATTAACTTAGGACACGGTTCAAACTTCAGTTGAAGTCAGACGGAAAAAACTTTACCTCTAAGGCGGACTCTGTATCCTCTTTCTCCATGACTTTAACCATTTTCTCATAGCTTGGCCCCAGCCGGTGAGGAGGTTAGGTTACAAATTTGCTCAGTCAACTGTGATGCTCTACAAATAACACCCACACAGTTCACATGTGCACACTCTTCCCGTGAACATCTGGGCTTTCCAGTGGTGCGGAAACATCCCTCCCATGGGCCAACGTTTGCACAACCCCATATATGCACACCTCACACCTTCACACAGCCAGACTTTCTCCTGGGCACTGCAGGCAGCTCCACAGTTAAAGCCTCCACTATCTTCTCCCATGCCAGGGGGCTTTGAGCACCATGGTCTAGTAGAAGGTGTTCCTGCCCACGGTAGGGGGGTTGGAACTTGATGATCTTAGAGGTCCCTTCCAACCTAACCCATTCAATGATTCAGTGTCAACACAGGATTGTATCTTGCATCTTCTGATGCCGCAGGTGCTGGTCCACGATACCCTTCCTCCGCTCATGGCATGCAGCTCTGAAGCACCTAGAGTATCACAGAGCCCACCAGTTTTCAAGGGCTCCCAGAGAGGGAAACGTCTCCCAGTACAAAACAACCTTCTTGTTACCATGGAAATGTTGGCCAAATAAATATTTTGCAAGTTCATTTGCCATGGAAGAAAAAAAAAGCATAAGCCAGGAACTACGCGTGATGCTCCATGCACAGTATCTCCAACGCACTTCTTTCCATCCACCAGACTTCTACGCAGCCACAATTCCCAGCACCCAGAATAGCTGCCCACAAATACTAGAGATGTTTGGCCAGGACTGGACATTTATAACTTTGACAGACTTTTAGAACCAGGAGGGACTGTTATGATAGTCCCATCCAGCTTCCTGTGAAACCCAAACCAAACAGTCTCAGCTGATAATTTCTGTATCGAGCCCCGTGACTTCTATGTGACCCGGCACCAGACACGCTCCTGATGTGCTGCAGCTACTATATTATATGGCTTAAAGTTCCTCTGTTCCTCCAGGCAACGCAAAGGAGAGAAGGGAGCTCCAGTCCCTCTTGCTGCCTCTTCCTCCTGATAAATGAGCAAGCAAACTGAGCACCAGCAGTATTTTTAAAAGCTGGATGGTCTTGGAGGAGAGTGAAGCCACCGCATTCCTTGGAAAGAGATGATCGGGTGATAGAGAATAGACCAGGATCCATAATCTGTAACACAGGTTTGACTTCGTAACACAAGCACACATTCAGATCCCCTTCTAAAGGGAAGCTGAAAAGATTAATATCGGCTCCTAAACCAAGCCTGGTGTAATGAAACCCTTGCCTACAGTTGGACAGAGGCACTAACCGGGTCTTTTATGACGACTGCCAAGGGAAGTCTCCAAGACAGCCGAAAACTTTGAGGTTAAAATTTGAAAGGAAGACAAACTTATCCTCATATTCACGTTACAGCACATGATAAACTATTCCAGAGGGGATTCTTACCAGGATGCTGAAAGAAATTTTATGGAGAACTAAAGTCATTCATCTAAAATGAGGATGAAAGTGTAACATATTACCTAGAAGGACACAAAGAAAGGTAATATTTTGCCCTCGATTTTATTTTGTTTCTAAGGCAATTCAGTCAGCTAAAATTTGCAAAGCCATTTCAAGTTGAAAAGGCCTATACAATAACCAGATCCAGAGGATCGTGATTTAAGGAAATATTATGCCAGTTGTAGCAAAAGTAGAAGTTTTCATATTTAAGTTATTTCATATTATTATTATGAAACATACCAAGACTAGCATTCTTCCACCCAGAGATTTCCCACCCACATAGAGCCTGAAATCTCTACATAAGGAGTTTTTCCCCACTTCGCAGATCAAAGTAATGTTCCCCATGCAGCAGCTCAGCCAGAAATAGGGTTGACACTCCTCAACGTGCAGTTTAGCATCTTTAGCCCTGACTTTAGTCCCTCAGTTAACCATTACAGCAACAAAAAGAGGATTTTCAACCTACTCTTAGGGCTCTTTGCCCAATTGTCTCCAGAGGTAGGAGATGTGAGTTTTTCTGAGCACTTTTTGGGGGCACCTATCTGGTTGGTTCCCCGTTTGGAACAGATGACTAAATCAACTCTCCAACACGTTGGTGCCTTCTGCTGATGTGGGGCTGGAGGGCTCTGTCCCCCCTGGCACAGCAGGAGCCTCCGTGGTGCCAAGGAGCCGTGCAGAAGGCAGCCAAAACCCAGCCTCGCAGCCCTCAAAACTGCTCCCAGGCCAAGAACAACAGTAAATAACCTGCTCTCAACCGAGGAGCACAAGGGTTTCCAAGCTCAACTGGGGCCTTTTCCCTTTCTTTTTTTGCCTGAGAAAAGTCAAAATGCTCCAAGATGCCTTGGAAACATGGTACAGCGAGTGCTGCTGAAGGGGATATTTGCAAGGAGCCCTGCCATGACCTCAGCTTTAAAAACACTTCAATCAGAAGGACTCAGAAGTCATGCCAATGCCAAATTACCCCCATGCAATACAAAAAAGGAAGCTAATCCCTGCTTCTTGATAATAATTAGCACAATGAGAAACACCTTTCTGACATGATTTAGCTCCCAGCCAAAGCCCAAGCTGTCACAGGAGAACACTTCTTCGAAGGAGCAGATGATGACAAAGGCTTGAGTGGTGCATTGCACCACAATGGTGGTGTTCAAAGAAACACAACACCTGCCCTTCCTGGCTCATATGCTGTATCTGGCCATCATCCATGGCTCACCCCACCAGGGTTTTGGATATAGGCAGGAATTTCTTCTTCTTTCCAGTGGCCAGACATACTTGATTTTCTAGCTGTTCCACCAAGGAAATAATCCCCCAGGTGATTATGTGCTACAAGACTCTGCTCAGTGACTCAGCCCTTGTGGCTTTCAGTGGGATCAACTTCACAGGAAGATTTTTAGGGGAAAAAAAAAAAAATATTCTTAGTGAATATCATGGTGAATACACGTGGTAGTGAAACTCCAGGCTGATGCAGTTTTAACTCCCAGGTGACTTTCCATGCACCTTCTCTCTTCCTCAGGCCTGAAATGGCTATTTTTAAGGGAAAAGCTATCACAGAAATAAGATTTTCCATATGGATAATTGGTAGGGCTTGACTGGAGCTTTGTCACCGGCACCCACAAGCTGACAGGTGAGGGTTTCAACCAGAGTCCTGCCAAGCAATACAGGATTACACCAAAACAGAACCTCCTCAGTCTCAGAGCCTCATGGCTGCTGTTTCTCAAAGGGTTTGAGGCTGGGAATCCAGAGCTCCCTCAGCACCAGCCCTTTCCAGCCGTGCCCCAAGGTATGGTGCAGGGGAATGATGCATTTCCACTAAGGTGCCTTGATGGCCTCTGACCCTGGCAAAGAACAGCAGGACCAGAAGATATACAGGGTCTTGGCAAGATCTGGGAATGTTTTTTGGGGGTTTTTTTTTGATGTGTCCCAGGTGCCAGTGCCATCCTGCAGGACATAGATGCCATCAGGGCATAGATGCCACCTGCCCCCACAGCCAGGGCAAGGGATGCATCTTCAGCCCTGCTTTCCCCAGCACAAGCAGTGAGCAGGGTGTGCTTCCAAGGAAATTTAGAAACCCTACACACAAAAAAATAGAACAGAATTCTGTTCAGAAACAGTTCTTCTCTGGGGGAGATAAGAGGAGAAAGACAAAATCACTTGTGACAGATGGCAGGGGTGGTGGGGAATGCACTAATGGGAAGCACACACATCCCAGGAGGATGAAAGCAGCATAAAACCTTATAAAAAACCCAAGTCTATGTCTCATTGGGCTGCTTCACTGTGGTTCCTTTTATAAAATATATATTCATCCAAAGGCAAATCTTGATTTCTGTCATGAGCCCATTATTACACAAGTGCTGTGAATTGGTGTTAAAGATACAGTAAGTCATAAAGAATGTATCCTATATACACCCAGACGTATATTGAACCCAGATTTATGTAGTCCGTGCTCCAGGAAACGAGACACTCTTTATATTTACTAGATGTTGAATTCAGTGCATCAGCAGCACAAGCTGCAGGGAGCCTAGAAGCGAGGTGCTGACTGCACTGCAGCGTGATGCTGCAGTTACAAATACTATTTCTGTTTAGAGCATTGCAGCTGGGTCAAAAGGAAGCATTTTCTTTTTCTCTCTTTCCCAGACATCCCGAAAATTAGCATTATTACAGGAGTGCTGTATTCCAGCAGAGTGTTGGTGCACAGTTTTGATGGAAACTCCTATCCAAGCCCAAGTTGTTCACCCTGTTCAAATTAGTGTACCTGCTCAGGAAATAAAAAAAACCCTACACTAACACCAGTTTCTGGGCCTTGCAATGGAGGGGGACACTTACCCAGGTAACTGAATATAAGATTGTACAAAAGATTAGTAATGAGAGCACCACGGAGTGAGTCCTTCTCTGTTCTCTGCAGTCTGTGGCTTCTCATCTAAATCAGGCCAGTGCTTGGGCAAAGGCTTAGCTTTAAGCAACACTTAATCTCACTTATGTTATAAAGTCAAACTACAGGATAAAATCCACTGAATGGAATAAATCCACCAAACACCAGTGAAAGACAACCTCCAAAATCCACAAACACAGCCCAGTAGTACACTGCACAGATCCTCCAGCCAGCTCCGAGTGAGTTAACAGGGGACACAATAGCCTGGCATTGTGTTAAAGACATAAAGACATATCTAACTTAATCTCATATCTAAAAGCTAGTTCTCCAGCGTGGACTCCTACCCCAGCATGACATCCTGCTTCTGGTCTAAGCAAGCTGGCAGAGATGCCCAGCATCCTTCCATCTCCTACTACCCACCTCCTTAGCAGAGGCAATCCTGGAAAGCACTTTCGAGTTTCATTGTAGGAAAACATGAATTTCTGGTTTGTATCTTGTGACACAAAGATATCTAGTACCAGCTCTCAGGATGCACAGAAGTCCCACCAGGCCATTAGATACCCAAACACCACATGGGGAATATTTCATTCCAGCCCTCAGTGGTAAAAAGGGTTGATTTAGTTTCTGAGATGCAGCCCACTGCTGCATTATAAAATAGCACATGCTGGTTTTATGAGATGGTCCAGAGGAAAACATCCAGAACACTTATCAGCTGAAACCACAGGTAGCACGCGGGGAAGCGGATTAAGGGAATAACGTGTTTCGCGCAGGCGGCCATGCCCCATGCACACGGGAAAAGCCCTGGGGACAGTTAACCCTGAGCACAGCTGCTAGGGTTTAGCACTACAGACCCACTGAAAGATTTATCTCTAGTCCTCAAACAGGCAGGAGTTTGGTAGGGATTCAAGGAAAACAGTAGTCGGTCCCCCTTCGTTAGGCATCCTGAGCAAGTCTGGACAGAAAAGAAATTCCAGCAAGAAACGGCCACAGGTAGGAGCTGCCTATTTCTTGAATGAAGCTCAGGCCACGGAATGCCAGTAGTAAATCACAGCTGTCACCTCCCATGACATGTGTGGACCAGCCCAGCTGGGCTGCTCAGGAACCCTCAGCTGGCACCAAAATCAGAAAAGATTTCTAATTATCGGAGTTAGGAGGTGATGGAAACACCTTCCACTATGGGAATTGCAGTTAAGAGAATATAAGCGGCTTTTAAGATGGGTTTTGGCCAATTTATGAAAAAAGATCCAAGATGTGGACTTCTCCAGCAGCTGAGGACAGTGACCCAGGACATCTCTCAATCCAAACGTACAAATATTTGTGCTACTCACAGCAGAACATTTTAGGGCGAGACGTTTGCTGGACCAGCTCCAAACTGTTGTCCTAAATAATTTCTGCCATCCCCACAATAACACGTTGCCCTTTTTTTTGTTATGTCCACGTTTTCCATCTCCGGGTGTGCCTTACCAACGTGAAATCTGACTCTGCCACTTAATTAATACCATAACTGGGCGCTGAAACAGCTTGCCCTGTGCTGAGCACCGTCCGCACACTCTGAGGTATTTGTTGCTGCGACAAGGGAATACAAAGCTTTACATGCAGGAGATGGAAAAGGTTAAAGTCAATATTTTGGCTGGTGGAAATATTTATGGAAAGAACCCGTGAATTAGTGAGCTGTATTCATTCCACTGACATTTCCTAACTGCGTTAACCTTTTATATTTCTTGTGGTTGGCTCCTGTTTAATATGTTCTAATTATACGAGAACCAGGAAGCAAATGAACGGCTGAGATTAAAGTTAAACAACAGCCATAAATACTGCAGGACAGATTCTCAGCACTGAACCTACAGATTTACGCCTCCAAGTTCAATGCCTTGCAGACGAGACACATCAGGCTATCAGACTCACGTGCAGGGCTCATAGTTTCTTGCCCACTCCCTCATCTGAGGGCAGAGCTTGTCCCTTTGATGGCACCGTGTTGATGTGTCACTGTGCATGCAGCAAAGGACACGAGTTCATTCAAAGAGGGTTCACAGAGGACAAGTAGCTCCTGCAGAAAAATCACCATTTCCTCTGGTCTTCATACAACGAGAAAGGCAGGAAAGGAAAAAGGGATTCTAAAGCCCTCAGTTAACGATGGGCAGATGTTCTTGGTGCCTTCAGCCAACCTTAAGCACTGATCAGGTACTGCTGCAGGCACTGTGCACAGTAATATCTAATATCCGAGCGGGCAGTCACTCAGCAGTGATTTACGAGCGCAGCAATATCTGTTACAAAACACACAAGATCAGAATAACTTTCTCCCAGCAGAACGTTACATCACAAGCGAACGCAGACAGTTGCAAAATTCAGATCCACAAGTGGAAGACGTTAGCAATCTGTTCTAGCTCAGCTCCACACACGGAAATGCCAGATGGCTATTCTGCTGCTCAGCACCTCTGAAAGGGGATGGAAGAGGCTCCATCATGGTGCAAGGTGTCTCTTTTAACAGAATACAGTTGAAGCTAGCGAACGAGGGAGTACCATTCTGTCACAAATTCGCCAGCCCAAAGCTAAATGGAGGTGCTGACCTGTGGAGCAATTGCTCCTCTGCTGGAGAATTAGATGCAGCTTCACTGTGAGGCACTCAACCATCAGCTCCACTTTGGGATTAAGAATGACAAGGCCAGCTCCACCAATGGTTGCACACAGCCAAGGTGTCTTCAGTCTGCAGTCCTGATGACACTGCCACCCATATCTACATGTCTGCTTCCTTTGACTATACCATGGGATAGTACTTAAGATGCTTAGGGGTTGACCAACAGGCCTAATGAGATTACACGGACTACTTTTGATCTAGCAGCCTCCTGCCTCTTTGCACACAAAGCAGAGATCCATCTATAATGACAAGGAAGAAGGGCATCATCTTTTATCTATTTGGCCCATGTAAATGCGTGTCCCCTCAGCTGTTTGCTCCCCTCTCCATCCCCGTTCCATATGAATGCTCAGCACGCCCAATTGTTGTCTTGTATCACAGCTTCCGAGATGATGCAGCATCAAAGGGCTTCGTGCATGTGGTTACAATTAAATCTGTGCTTAAGCACTTTGCTGAACCCGGGCATTCATTGAACTGCAATTGTCTCTGAGGCAGGGGCCATCTTCTCCTATAAAATGCCGCACACAGTCGGTTTGACCCCAATTGGCCTTCTCTATCCCACTAAAATAAAAATAAATAACTAGGAGTAATAGTAATAAATGGTGTCACCCTGGTAAAAGTTTATTTCCTATGTGTTTCCAAGAACAGTACACAATCTACAAGGAGGGATGCTGCTGTCTCCTACCATCAACAATGCCAAAAATAAATAGAAAGTAAGTGAAAGAGTCAAGTTTCAAGCAGCATAAATTTAACCACAGCAGATATTTTGCGTGGATGCGGTATAGTTTAGACTCCAGCAAGTTTCCTTATGGTCTATCTACTTCCTCAAAAAAATATCAGCCCTAATCACACTACAACAGCCAAGCCTAACACAGCGTATCAATTCAATAAACATCTCTATTCCGCTATTGCTTAAGGGGCAGAAGGAATCCTAGTAGGTCTGTAAAGGATTTTTTTTTGACAGCAAACCTCCTGGCTGATCTGTTAAAAATCAGCGTGTTTGCCTTGCACAGCGCTAGCAGAATCTGTGAATCGCCCAGACAGTCTCTGCTTTATTTGCAGTAACTCTGCTTCCCTCCCCACACACTTTTCAATAAAAGTTATTAAATACGGCGATCTCGGGTATTTTTCTTCTTCTGTAAATACATATATACATATATATCTATGGTGCCTCTGACCCCACAGCCTGCGTGCATTAGGCAGCCCCTACAGCTTCACCCAGGGAAGAATTTCCCCTTTCACTAGTAGTTTTTTGTGTGTTTGGGAAAAACTCCGACTCTCACCACGGTTTTCCCTTTTGTAAACCCGGTGTCATTAGAGACTTGAAGTACTTAACAATTTACCACGCTTTGGGATAAATAGAGTTACATTAGCACAGGTGCAAATAGCTTTCTAATTATTATTAATTTAATAATACGGTACTGCTGTTACACACTAATTAGATCCATGTTGTTCTATAGTAGGGGAACAACGCTAGAAATCTCCCCAGCTGTCAGCTGCTGTCTTCTCCCAATTGCTATGGAAAGCAAACAAACCGTAAAGGCAATTCATAATTATTATAAACACTCCCTAACCTAAACCACGTTGACATTTCTAAATCAGAGTTGCATGCTTGCTCTTGTCTGTGGTGTCAGAAAGGGAACGGAGCCAGCTGAAGAAAAGACAACCAGCTATTAGAGAATTTGAGGGCCAAGCAATTAGTTGGGTTTTAACAAGCTGCCTTAACGTGCAGAAAGAGCTTCCCCCCATCAGTCTGACCAACCCATCCCACCTCTCTCTCCATCACGTTGATCTTAGCTTGAGACAACATTTGGCTTTCCAGTGTTTTCTGGAGTTTTTCTGCCAGGTAAGTGCTGTGCAGTTTGGAAAAGGCTTTGCCATTTCTATCTGTGGGGATTCGCTCCCCCCAACTAGAAGAAAGGAAGGAGAAATCCAGTTCCCCCTGCCTGCTGCTCAGTCCCTCTGGGCTTTTCTCAGAAACTCATTCCAAGAACATGGTTTAAGCTCTTAAGTGATCCTCACAGCCCTCAGCATGAGGTTTATGGCTTTCAATGTCTGCTGAGAATATAGTTATAACTGACAAGTTCAGAGGCAGGTATTTGGATGCTCTTCCACAAATACGTCCCTATAAAACAGATCTCAACTTTGACATTGACCAAGGCTTAATTAAAAGTGGTTTAGTAGAAACAGCTGACTGACAAAAAAAAAAAAGAGGTCTGCACACAGAGAAAAGCCCACGGGGCTGTATTTGCACCCAAATGCTCTGAGTCTCCATTGAACTGTGTATCGCTCACTGATTTCAGCTTTTTTAATTTAAATTGCCAGTCCTACTGTAGGAGGGAGGAAATCCTTGTTTGCTATTTCTCTTATATTACGGTTTCATTTAGATTTCATTATAATAATTCTGGTTTCGATTTGTGGTACTTCCTGAATGACTTCTTTGTCTTCTGTGACAACCCCCAGAGCTGACGAGCTCAGGGTGTGGGGATCAAGAAGGTCTCCCAGGAGGGACCTTCATCCCCTTGCACATCATGTCCTCGATGGAACAGACATGGCCTGTCCATGGTCAGCCAAGGTCAGCCCATGACAGCCCCAAAGCTGGAGTGACCCCATTTGTTATCTCCATCTGGTCAACATCAAAGGGGGCACCAGAGGAGTTCCGCAGCGTGAGAAAACAAGGTGGGAACCAGAGCAACATGTCTCAAGAGAAATCAAATCCATCAATGGGCAACTCCCCAGCCATGCAGCACAGGAGCATCCCAGCAAGGACTAACGCTCACTCACATGTTCCCAAACCTCCCGCAGCCACAAAACCCAACTGCAAAAGAAGCCCAAGCTCAAGCTTAACCTTTTTGGATGAAGTGTAATTCTGAACCCAGAGAAGATCACTCCAACAGATAACAAAGGATTCGTAATATTCAAGCCATCATTGAATTTGAGTGACAGCAAGGGCTTTGCATGAGTCCTCTTAGGTGCAGTGAACTCTTCAGAAGTCAGACACTTATTTCGCCGAGGTGCTCTGAGAAATGCCAAGAAAGAGCAGAGCCATGTCTCATTAGGAGTGGCAGAGACCCCCAGCCCCAAATAGCTGATGATTTTGATCATCAACTCATGCCAACTTGGAAGCTGTCGATGGAAACGTTCACTGGATAAAGGCAAAAATTGTCACTACTCCTTCAGCACAGCCCCCAAAGGCTCAGTCACATCATGGACCCATAGCACTGAGCAGAATAACGAGAGATACCGGTTTTCAAATCTGCAAACTGCTCACTGTTTGAGCAGGACAAAAAGGACATCCACTTCATGCAATACAAACACGCCAGGATCAGCATCATACAGACAGAGGACACGTCACCATGGACAACAGAGATGGACAACTCATTTGTGCCTTTTTCCAAAGCTCCCTCTTTGTGCTGAGACAAAACTTTCCCCCGAACTCTAAAGTGTTGATATGAAACCGGGCCAAACAAAAAGTGAAATTAATCTGAAGGATTATGTTTCACTGTTGTAAAGCACTTGGCAAAAAGCCTGCCCTCGACCTCCAGCTCCTCTAAGCCCCTCTGATACTGAGCAGCTTGGCTATGCTGCTGTACCTCGGCATGGTCAACACTGCCACCGTGGTCCAGGTGGACATCGTTACTCTCCTGCACCCGTGTGCAGGCTGGGCTCATCAAACCAGCAGGTGTGGGATGTGCTGTAAAGTCAACAAAGTCAACCAAGATGACTGTTTAATTGGCCTCTTCCAGTCACCACGTTTCTCCATCTACTGCACGGCCACTGTACATGCATGCTGAAAAGCAAAATAAACTGCCCAATTCTGAAACTTTCATTTCTTTTATATTGCACTGTGAAGCTTGAAACATCATGTTCAAGACCTCCCATGCACACAAATTATGGTGAAAGAGACCGTTTTTTTTCCCCCACGGGCTGATTCCCACTTTAAACCAAAAAGCTACATAACACGTTTTACCTAGGAAATAGGATATGGTGTACTCTTCTCACTCTTTTACTAGGTCTCCACACAAGCATACAAGTTTGCCTTTCTAGCCAAGACCAGGTGGGAAAGTCCTGCTATTAAAACACTAACAGGAAGCTGTGGGGTCATTCAACATCCCTACCCTCAAATAAAAGCTCCTCTTCCACCAATATGTAGCTGAGGGCTCTTGCTTGTCTTTCCCCAGCCACAAAACTGGACTGGATGTTAATTTGAAACGGAAAATGTATCCGAATGTGATGACAGTCTACTGAAAAATAAAATAACCTTAACGCAGTAAACTCTTTCAAAGTACAAGAGCCACATGGTATAAACACCGCTGGCACTCATAAAGCTTCAGTTGGCTTTAATAGCTTTTCTTTCAACCTGGCACATGCTCAGCAAAGGACATTTTTTATTTCACTGTGATCACAGCAGAACATCTTTCTTTAACAGTGTTACCAAAAATAAAAATAAAATAAATAAAAAGCATACCTTGTTGTATATCTTACACCTTTCCTTCAAAAGCTCTCCTTTCCCTACCCAAGCTGGCACGGTGCCTTTGGGAACCAAACATCTTCACCCCCAGCCCTCCTGTGAGCCAAGACTCACCTCAAACAATGCTGTCCTACATCCTGGGAAAGGTAGTCTGAAAAGCTGAAGCCCTCACTGCTTCCGCAAGCCTGGTAGAGCTTCCAGGTCCCAGAGTAAACCTAAGGAAAATAAGGAAATTTGCCTGAATCTAAGTTTTTTCAGGACCTTATATCCCATGTACGGTGTCTCAAGGCTGACTTTTCTTTACCTGCCATAGGGTGGAGTCAAAGTAAAAAATTTGCACCACCTGGAAATCTTGATAAGCTTTTTAAGCCTGGCCCTGGTTCAGAAGTTGGGAATCAAGCAAATTAAGTTCAGATGTGATTTATTGGGTTGGAGAATTTAGGTGGGAATATTTCTAGCATAACTACACACACAGAGTCCCTTCATTTCAGTGTTGCATGTCACCTGCTCCTACTGGGCCAAACAGCCCTTCTTAAAAAATAATATCAGAAATACGGCAGGAGTAAAACAGAGAGAAATGACACTGAGCAATATTCTCCTGTCAGGGACAGATCATTCTGGGGTAGGATAATTAATCAGCCACAGTCTAAATGGCTTCTGTCTTAAAGGACTTCCTTCTTCTCCAAACGTATCCTCTGTGGGTCAGAAATGCCAGCGTAGTATTATCATTTTGTCTTTGCATTTGAAATACTAGCTACCACGTTGATGAAACAGACCTTTATTGAACTTCAAAGGCCCATAATTATATATCCTTTCCTTGAGCTTTGATATTTTAATATTCAGCTGGTGAAATTATTATCTATTCTAGCCACAAAGCATTTATTTATTTTGCTTGCTTTATCTCTGTTATTTCTGCGGTGGTAAGAGGCTGAGGAAGAAGCCCCCCTGCTTATTGGCAGCAGCAGAAAGTGGGAATTGAATGTACCAGGACTTTTATCTCCAGCAGCTGAAGAATGAAGTGTTTGAACTCCTTCTGCAGCCCTAACGGGACTCAGAAACCTCTCCCCCCTCCCCAGCCAGTTCCTCTCATTTATGCTTTTTAAGAGCCAGCCAATTTTCCTTATATAGGTTTCCCTGTGCCATAAGGGAGCAGAGGAGAGTCAAGAAGACACCATTCAGTGCTAACGACAGTATGAATTTTTCATCTGAAAAGGGCACTCTGTTTTTGGAAGCGGCAAAAAAAAAAAAAAGAAAAAAGACCCTTCACTTGTGTTTGCTCAGCTCCAGCCTCACCAAGGTGGACGTATGGGCAACAGGGGCAGGAATATTTTATGTATACATCCAGCCCGTAGAGCAGCAAACACAAATACACACAGGTAGAGCACAGCCCCCCTTGCTGGCTAAAAAAACAAGGTGGTGTTTCATGGCTCTGCAGCCCCCACGAGAGGAAGCCCCCGTGAATGGATGGTGCCCTTCTTCCAGGGAGTTTCAGCAACCGGACTGAGCTGCAAAATTTAGAGCAAAACCTGGATTTTCCAAGCTCAACCCGCAGGCCTGGCCCAAACCTTCAACAAAACCATGTGAAAAGTGCATTTACATCACCAAGAGATTTCAGAATAGGGGGGTACCCACACCATTTATCACAGTATCTCTCTATCTCGGTGAAACGGAGCTGTAGAGAGGAGGTGCTGGAAATCACATTGGAATGATGTTATGGACAGATAACAGCGTGATTTCTAAAATAAATCCTCTCAGATACGCCTGGATCTCTCTCCTGGAGAAACAGGCTGATGGTTGATCCTGTGCAGGCACTTCCCAAGAGTAGCCACCAGCCCTTTCTCTCTCTCTCTCTGGGGTCCTTTCCAAATAATCCTGAAATCAAACCTGTGTTAGTTGAGCCTGCTATCAGCACATGGCTTTCATCAGGTGTTTCCAAGCCCTTTAGGGAGGTGACTTAATTGGACTTCACAACAGCCGCTGGTGAGCTTCAGCAGCCTTTGCTCTGCCTTGCTGAGCTAGAAACTAAGGAAAAGGGTCTGTGTCACCTTTCCAAACCTGCAAAGCGAAGCAGCAGAAGTGACAGAATTACCATTGAGAGGTCTGAACTCCTCATGCTTCTTGGGACAGGCTTCCCAAAATCCAGCTTCCTTAACAAAGTATTTCCCCACAAGGAGGAGAAAAATAAAGCAAGCCAGCTGAAGAAGGACATTGATGCTAAAATGTTCTGTAAAATTGTGGTCCTCCATTTAAAAAAACATTCAAAATGATGAGTTCTCACCATGGGATTTCCCAGCATTAAAAGTGGAGAAGCTCTTCGTGCCATGTAGATGGATGTCCAGACCAGAAAGCCATCTCGTTCAGTTCTTGGAGTCCAACCAGGGTACAGGTTGATACCCCATTATTATTAAAGAAGGGGGTGGAAGCCTCCAGGAGGGGTGCACAGTTCCCACGTGTGGCCTCGCATGGGCTCTGCACGTGGCTGAGTTTGTCACCTCCAAACACTCCCCATGTCAGGGCTTGCCAGGAAATTCTGGTAAAAGGCACTTAAAAGGCATCGTGGACATATTCCCTTCCAACCAAGCCGAGATGTTATGCCCACACAGGGACCTTTCCAGAAGCAAAGGCAAATGGATGGAAGGCCAGCGTGCAGCCACTAGCACTAGCCACGAGCGGGCAGGGGTGGCCGCACAGAGCCCGGTGAGAAGACTCATCCAAGCCCAAACCATTTCTGCTTGGCATCATGCAAGCCCCAGATCTTGTCCATGCTCCTTCAAACGCCCCCAAGTATCACGCTTTCCATCCCTGTTGGTGTTTATTTACCCAGCGTTTCCCAGCAATGCAGCCACCTCCAAAGGGTATTCCTGGTAGTCTGCAGGAGCCTGCTGTATGTTTGCAGGATTAAGTTGTTTATCTTCTCACGTGGGCCATGGGGAAAGCTACGATTCTGTTTATGTCGCGGTCAGTGTTGCCGTATTTCAGAAACATTAATGTCTGGAAAAAAAAACTAGTGAAGCACTGTTTAGGAGAAGGGGGCCGTAAGGCGAAGCAGAGAGGTGACCAGGAGCCAAAGCACCGCTCCGCTGAGCGATGGCTTGGCTTGGTTCTCCAGCTCCCACTCAGCTGAAGGATGCTCAGCACAGGAAAGACACAAAAGCCTCTTAAAGCCAAATTGGGTATGTATCTACCAGGAAATTCGGGAAGAAGGAATGGGGGAACCTCATACACCACATTCTTTTCGCAAATGAAAGAATCGGGGGGTTAGGTTTTGGTAGTACAAGAAAATCTTGGGGGTTTATTTGCAGGTTTTCACACAAAAATGACTTTGTGTTCGGAAATGTTGACGCCTGACTTTCAGCCCCTGAAAAGATGCAAAGGAAATGGAAATCTAAACGAGTAGCATATGCCATCCCCTCGGCTCCACCAACGAAAATATTTGGCTTCCACTTGCAGCTACCCCAATCAAAAAGAAGTTTGGGCTGCAGGAATGTAAGTCGAAGTGAATGTTAAATTTACATTAGACATTTGTTAATTAGCCAGCAAATGAATCACCCCCACGGACTGGCACAGTCCCTGCAATTTAAAGCAAACACTGTTGTGTCAAGTTAAACTGTTGCCCTGGAGTTGACTAAGCAGAAACATTCCAAAATGTAATTATTAATAAGATTTTCTTGTATTATTAAAAACATCGAGATTAAAATACCTCGGTGGATATTTACAGGCGGGGAAGTAGGAGAGAGACTCAGTAGGTGTTTATTAAATCCATTTCCACATATATATCCACCCTTTGCGTGCTCTCCGTTTCCCTGCAAGCAAAAGCCCCCTTGTACCCAGTGTCTATCCCTGCGGGTACCTCTTCGGTTATTACACCCTGGCCAGAGTGATTTGTTGGCTTAATCAATATTCAGGTTAAACAATAATTTCTTTTAGGAGAAAGGAACTCTGGAACTCTGTCACCCTTCTCAGTGTGTTGTGCCAACACATTAAGGGACCAAAATATTTTCCTGGGGTGTTAAAGGTACATTTCTGAGACAGTTGCCCCAGTGGGGACTGGAGTAGCTCTTGGAGCTGGAGGGGTTGTAGCATTCAGAAAGTCTTGGCTATGGAGTCTTCCTCTTCCTCCTGAAGTTGCTGACACCTTAGAAAAGGCTTTGGTTGATGTAGGATGAAGGAATGACTGTGGCCTCAGTTCCTGATGCCACATGGTCTCTCCGCTGGGTTTTCTCCCCGACAAACAGCCAAACAACCCAAATAAAGCTATTGGGGAGCTGGCTCTACTATTGACACCGAGACCCTGGTAAACTTTCTTGTACACTAACATCAGAAACTCAAGTGCCCCAAGACCTTCAGAAAAGGATATCATTCTTTTTTTTCGCTTCCTTTGAGCTTAGGCCAAAAGCCAAAGTCATAAATAGAAACAGTTATTCTGGGCTCAATATCACCTTTTGTGCAATGACAAAAATAATGTGTTGTTGAACTGTTTGGCATGACTGCCCAAGCATGTGACAAGAAGCTAATTACTTTAGAAGCCAAATCCACTCGAGAAAACAAGAATCCAACTTATAGCAACTCATATTTTGCCAATTTTGCTGCTCCAAATGCATATTTTCTTTCTGTTTTCCTCTCTCTCGTGACATCCTTTCCTTCTTTTATAAATACGAACGCAGAGTTTGTAGCTGAACTTGCAGACCTTCTCCACTGTCCTTCTCTCAGCCTTGCTCAACCCCAGCGATAACCAAATCCTTCCTGCAGAGCTGAACTCTTTTTCCACCATCACACAGTACATTAATTCACTCAACACATTTGTTTGCAGCTGTCTTCCATCACCAGCCCCACACCCGGCTGGCTTCTCATAGCAGAGGGAAAACTTAATTTTCCAGTAATGAAGGTATGAAGCAGGTAATTTTTTGTCCTTTGCTCCCTGGAAAATTTTGCTTTGTTTAACTGGGGAAACAAAAAATACCATCAAATGCTTGGGCTGCTAGTTTTGGTCTTAGGGTAGGTGATCAAATATGAGCCTCTTCAGAGAAGGAACAGCTTTTAGATTTTTGAGGAAGTTTAGTCAAATCCAACAGTGTCTTCTTAACACAAGCTGGTCATTCTTATATGTGTGTATTTCTACTAGGGTAGGCACAGCTACTGATTTTTTATGATTTATAGGGTTAACAGCTTCTTCCATTGCTCCCTCAAAACTATACCCTTGTTTACTTTCACCAATAAATGCTAAAGAAAAAAACAACAAAAAAACCCTAAACAAATGAAGAAACAACCAAATCTCATAGTCAGAGGTTTGCAAGAAGATTTCCTTTAAGTAATGTCCCCAAGACCGAGACTCCAAACACAACACAGGGCTGAAATCTACTCTGCACCTGATATTTGGGAGGCATTTTCTTCTTTTCTCCCTCACTCTTCAGCTCTTGCTTCTAATGTCAAAGACAGGCAGCAGCTTTGAAGCTTTTCCAAATGAAAATGCCAGAAAAGTCCTGGTTTTCCAGTCAGCCTGCCAACTCCAGCAATCGTTAATTTTATGTGCTAATTTTAAAGTTGATTGTTTTTGTGTCTTTGACTTCAAAGGCAACTGCAGTGAAAAACCTAAAATGTATTTTAAAAGGTAGAAAATAATTTTGTTTTAATGTCTTTTCTTGCAAAAAAATCCATTATTTTTATTTTAAGGAACACAGATTTCCTTCCTATAGCCCGCATAACTGTTGCTGAAGATTTTAATGCCAAATATTTGCTTTATTCCGAAGACGACTTTAAAAAAATTGAGAGAGTTAAATAAATCAGACTAAAAGTGTTTTCATTTGTTCCACCGGTGGCACTGTGGATTTTATTAGTGAAGTGTGCATGTAACATATGCGCAGAGCAATTATGTTTTTCAGTTACAAAACACTGTTCATTAGATTAAATAAAATGACAGAGATTTTGGTCTGGTTCTGCCCTCAGATATTACACAGTCACTTGACTGGAGCGCAATTTTGACTGTTTTCCCAGCTCATCAGCACATTAAAACCAGCTGTGGGTCTCAATAAATTGTTTCAGCAGAACCCACTGAAAATATCTGTATTTTCCTCCCTCCCCAGCCCAACAACTGAAACTTGGAGGTCATTATGGTAGTTTTAATTATGATTTGGTAGGGATGTCCTTCACTGAAATCCATACTTCCATAAACAACATGCTTCTTCTGTCATATTAGATTTCTCTATTTCAATTGTAAAGTCACAAACCCATGTGCTTTCCATTTTAGCTCCTGGACCCCCTGCTAAACTTAGACACATGAAGGAGTGGTAGCAAAGGGAGAGCAGGAGTGTCCACAGCCTTAGTCCTGCTCGTGAAAAGATGTTTACCGATCCTGCAAACAACAAAAAGAAATAAAAAAAAAGGGAAAAGGGGAAAAAAAAACCTCAAATAAACTAGAACTGAGCAGACTGGGAGGAAAAAGGGGCTGGTGTCGATGGGGGTGCAAAGGCAGAGCTGCAGAGAGACAGGGTTTTGTAAATGTATAACAACTGCATGAGCTGCGAGGCTTGTACACGGCTCTAAAGTGAATCCAGCTGCCAGCGCCCGGCTCCCGCCGCCTCCCAGCAGAAGCTCTGGGACACGTCAGAGAAAAGTTCCCCAGTGCTGCAAACAATTACCATGGGTTTTTTCGGTTGTTTTTTTTTTTTATTATTATTATTCCATTTTATCCAAGTCCTTAGACTAGAGGAGGGAAAAGAGAAATTTGAAAGGAAATAGGAACAAAATCTTTAAGAAGGGCTTCGCTTGAGTTTAGTTTGGTCTTGACTGGGTTAAACCCAAGAAGAGAGGAGGGAAAAGAGAAATCTGAAGGGAAATAGGAACAAAATCTTTAAGAAGGGCTTCGCTTGAGTTTAGTTTGGTCTTGACTGGGTTAAACCCAAGAAGAGGTTCCCATGGACCACTCCTACAAGGGAAATTTTAAGTTCCTCCTCAATCTGGGGTAGCATTAGGCTGTATTTTAACAAGGCCCTTAAGCGTGTGCTTAATTTTAAGCACCTGATTCATTCTATTGACTGCAGGCCTCGCCTACCAGTGGGTGATGCAAAATGTAGATAGACACTGATTTCACTTCATTCCATAACTCCCAAATAGTTCAGGGCCCATAATACAAAGATGTCATTATACCAGTTTGTTGCTTCTACCACATGTAATATGCCTCAGTCTCCTGGACACAACCAACCAGTGAAAGTGCTGATGAGAGAGGCCCTTCCAATTAGGGGAACGCTGAAAAACCATATTGACAAACAATTGCCTTGAACAAAGCCCAAGCGTTCCCTTTGACGACGTGTTTATATGATACATTTTGGCTGGAGAAGGGACATTTTGGGCAGGCACTAAGCATATTTGTGAAAGAAGAGTTCCTGTGGAAACCTGAGAAGGTGGGTTTGCACCAAAGAGTTCACG
Source organism: Calidris pugnax (assembly GCF_001431845.1). Classification (NCBI taxonomy): domain Eukaryota; kingdom Metazoa; phylum Chordata; class Aves; order Charadriiformes; family Scolopacidae; genus Calidris; species Calidris pugnax. Next base: position 3,316,825 of record NW_015090812.1, read on the forward strand.
CAGTTGGCTTGACCTCAGACTGGTTCCCTTATAGTTTCGCATAAACACTTTAATTATCTCATCACAGCCTGGAAAGACTATAATGAGGGACATTCTGTTTCTGCCCCACCATGAAACGTCGCTTGTGATAACGAATTTCGTGTTTGTCAGATGGAGAGTTTATGAGACCAAATTTAAGTTTGGGAAATATCACAAAATGTCAAACTTCTTGGAGGAGGGCAAACAAGTTCGCCAAAATCATGGCCAGGAACAAAAACAAAGTAGTGGAAATTCCAGTTGAAAATGTTAGAGACTGGTTCCCTGCCTTTTGTTGACAGTAGGATTTTGGAAAAGAACAATTAGTGTAATAGGTTCTGGGAGCTACTGAGCCAGAAACTGAGAAAAATGGAAACCAAGAGAAACAGCTGAAATATCTTCTCATTCTCATTTAGATTGCGGTTAGAGCAGCTGAATGGCTGTTTTTTCTGGTCCACTTGTGCAATACTGAAAACTGGGGAGGGGAGGAATTGTCCCAAGTCGACCTCATGGAACAAAGGGGAAAACCGTGGGACAGAAAGAAAAGGGAAAAAAAGAAGAAAAAAAAAAAGATTTTCTTTGGAGAACTGAGAAGTGTGCAGCATTTTCTGCTGGGACGGATCGATGGCTTCGCTCAACCCCAAAATTAGATTATTTATTTTCTTTGCAGACTATTTTTAGAGGGAAGGCGGGAGAGCTACGCTCGGTTGTGTAAGGAAAATTGAAGGATATTCCAGGAAAAAAAAAAACAACCACCAACTTTGGATCGAAAAGCAGAATTTTTCAGAGGACTTTTTAAAGAGATGTTTCAAATAACAAAAAGAGAAAGCTTTGAGTCAAACTTGTTCATATGTTGCCATCTTTTCTTTTTTTTTTTTTTTTTTTTTTTGGCAATTCTGTTTTTATGGGGAAAAAATGAAGGCATTTGACATAAATTTGCAAAAGAACCAAATCAACTTATTTTGAAAGGAAGAAGGGAAAAAGTACCATACCATGCCCGGGGTGGCAGATCCCCTCTGCTCTACTCAGCCCAAAATGGGTCCTGCCCCAGGGCAGAGCTTTCCTGGGACCAGGACCGAGGCAAAGAGATCTTCTTCCACCTGTGAATGTGGGACCTAAGGGCTGTGAAGACCCCGTGTCAGCAGGAGCACAATGCCACTGGCCCAAGGCAGAAGAAAGCAAACATCCATGGGGCGCTGCAGGTGAAGAGAAATGTAGGATTTGCCGGGTGGGGATGAGACCTGAGTGAGATCAGTCATCAGATCCCTCCAAAGAGGCAGGAGAGGAAAGGCAGACATAAACCCATTCCAGCAAGCCAGGTGCTGGTGCCACGAAGCCAAGCAATGACGACATCGGCCTTTCGAAGCACGGAGATTTGTTACCTGCCAAGTTGCTGGATGCCTGCAGTCCTGTTCCAGGGGCCCAGGCACGATATTTAAACTATAAAACCCTTCCAGACCATCGGGGCTCCAAGGGTATTACTCAGAAGTGGTTTGGGATGTGCTATATCTTTCTAGTATTGGGTTCCTGTAGGACAAGATTTTCCCATTGTGGGGACAGGTGTCTGAAAAACATAATTTGCTCTAAAGCATCGGTAGGTAGAGAGTGTTGAGCTGATGGACTGGTGTCAGCAGGAGATTTCCCAGAATGGAGACCTGCAAGGGGTCCATTTAGCTTTCGGTGTTTATTCTAAACTAGTTGTAATCAACATCCATCAGCGGCCGGTCAAGAAGGGTTCAAAGTCTGAATCCTTGATGCTCTCATCCCTCAGGAGCTCAGCTGGGCACAGGGCTGCAATTCCATGGCCCCAGGGAAAGGCTGGGAACACTGCTGGTGTCTATCGTCCCCACATTTCACCTTGGGCACCTTTTACAATGACTTCCAAGGTGATGTCCCTATGTCTCCGTGGGCATCACCGCATGCTGAGCCCTTTGAACCCATTTCACTGCAGAAACAGCAAAATCTTCCTCCTTTTTTTCCCAGCCGGTGCTGTGTCTGCAGGGAAGTTGAAGATGGAACCAAGCCCTCACCACTCTCCAGCTTTACAAAAAAAACCTTCAGAGATCCTAAATCTGGTGTCCATAAGCAAGGCTCACGTCTCCAGCCCACCACACTGCGTCACAGCTGCCATGTGTGGTCCTGCACAAAGCTGAAAGCCACTCCACGTGGGTTTGCTTTTCCTCTGCCTTGGGAGGACACACTCACCCATACCTTAGTTGTAGGGCTGAGACTCCCCATGTCCCAAGGGACTTCCATAAACAGACCCCGTGGGTTTTCAGTGGAGCTGGTAACTTAGTGTTGAACAGCATCGGAGGTTCCTAAATTCCCTTAAAAATATGAACTTGTTTGGAGAAGTTCAGAAAGTCCCATTGGTGCATTACTGAACAAACAGAAAGAGTTATTTACACCGCTGATGTGGGCAATGCTGGAAAAACCCCTACAGGGGAGAGCAGAGTCCTCTCCTCTGCAGAAACTCCAGCTGACTTTGAGGGCACTAAAAATATCCTTTGTGGCTCATGGAGAGGAATCCAGATATCATCTCCCTCTAATCCTTCTCTCCCAACTAAAAAGCATTACGTTTCCAAATGGCGATTACCCCTTGAGCTGCTAAAATTGTCTCGGGTAACACCATTAGTGAAGGTCCGTAGATAACACCAGGAACATGAGGGACACGCTGGTGGGGCCACCCCTCCTTGCAGCTGCTCCTGTCCCCTGATCCGGGCCGCCTGCTCTCTGCTCTTGGGACACCTGTAACTTCAGCCCTCGATGCTGAAATGGGGGTTTCTTCAAAGTGAGACTTTTCACGGTGGAGAAGTGCCAAAGCAAGACCTTTGCAGCACTAACAAATGGAGAACTGAGAGACTTTCTGGTTCTCACGGTGGGGTTAGACACAGCTGTGCTCAGGCCGGATCTTGGGCCAAAGACTTTAAAGCTATTTAGATACTTTGGCCTTCCTGCATCTTTGTAAAGGTTGTCAAGGCATTCTGTAAAACAGCTGAAAAGAGTTATTAAATTCTGCAGAAAGCTCCAGAATTTCAAACAGGCTATTTTGTGTGTATTAAATGGTATTGTCACCAATTTCCCCTGCACTCAATCTCGGCTGACAGCACTAAGCCCTAACATGAGAAGATGAAATGCGTTTACAGGGTGCACTCCAATCATCCATTGGGACATCCATCGCTGATTCATTTGCACATCTATTCCTCCTTGACCATAGTGCTAGGACACATACCCCAGCCAACCATCCTGATGGCCCAGGTGTCTTACGAGGTCACCTTTTAACAGTTGCGACATCACAACTTGGCAAAGCCCAAATGGAGGCAAAGTCACACTCTCAGGACCGAGTTTATTCTTTCATTTGGAGGAGGGAGAGGAACGGAGCTGAGAAATCACAGGTGTCTTCCAAAAACGAGCCGTGATGGTGGAAGAGGCAGGGAAGGGCTACATGGATTGAGGAGTTGTTCCCACTCCCCACGTCAATGCAGTGCCAGGAACAGCTGGTGCCACGCTTGGGAATTCCACCCTTGGAGCAGCTCCACACCCACTCTCCCCAGCTGTGCAGAGGTCCACATAAGGACCCCCGGTGGTTGCAGAGCTAGAGTTGCCAAAGCAGGAAATGTCCCAAATGCTTGGCTGCATGTTCTCCTTTATATTTGCCCCACCTCACCGCTGCGGCATCTGCGCCCTTTGGCAGCAGAGAAGCAAGTTGTGCTGAGGTGCTGTGAACCACCAGCCTTCTCCAGTCTCACTTCCACAGACAGGAGACATAGAATCATAGAATCATAGAATTGTCTAGGTTGGAAGAGACCCTTGGGATCATCGAGTCCAACCATCTACCCTACTCTACAAAGTCCTCCCCTACACCATGTCCCTTAGCACTGCATCTAAATGGCCCTTAAACACAGCCAGGGATGGTGACTCCACCACCTCCCTGGGCATGTCTTCACTCCAGCTCTTAGAAGACCAAAAGCCACTGAGGCCAAGGACTGAAGGTGTAAAATATATCCACAGCGTTGCCCCTGCTCCGACAGGAATTGAAGGCAGATTCATACAACCGTGAAGGGTGGGAATCTAAGTTGCACGGAGAGCCAGGGCTATAAAACAAAATTAAGCATTAAATGTTCTTAACAAAGGCAATCTGGGCTCGCTGTGTTCTGTTTTTGTTATGTTTTCCCCCTGTTTTATGCTGCTTTAACCTTCAGTTGTTGCTGTTGGAATCCTTTTCGTGCTGTTCCACTTGTCATTCTTCTTATTTTTATTAGAGACACTTTGGCAGAAGACTTATCAAAATGCGCTGAGCTTGTCAACAAACGTCATTAGCAACGAGTTGAGGCAGACAGTGTAAGCGGGGAAAGGGCATGGGAAAATATGCAATATAAAATAATTTTATATGTCAAAGAAACGCAGCAGAATAATAATGGCAAAGGCCTTGCCGTAAATTACTTGTGCTGTTATAGAAGTAAGTTCCCACTGTTAAGTGATTTCTAGCCAGGCTTCGAAAGGTCCGTGCAAGGGGCCAGATGCTCTTCTGGAAGAAAACGGCATAGCTTCACCAAAATTAAGGGCCTGGCCACTCGGCATGGAATATAATCAGGTTGAGATACTACTCAGGATACTAATCAGGTTGGGATGCTACTCTCCGCATCGGATAACTTTAAAATCTCAAATGACAAATCAAGGACCAGATCTCCAGCTCTGGAAATCAAAATCAGTCCACTGCAGCTGTACCAATCCACACCCGGGTCATGCTTTCTTCTGGGCTAATATTACACACGGGTATATCCAAGTGGCCCACACATTCAGCATCGTGCTGGGGTCCCATCTCAACATGCCGAGCTGTTAGTTCCAGGGCTAAAAAGCTGCCCCTCTTTCAATCCCCTGCTTTGAAGTTCCCTCAAAGACGTTTGCTTACTTAAGCTCATGCAAGAGAAGGTGAAGTCTGACCCCACCATCCACCGGTGGTGTCCACTTTCATAAGGGTACGGGAAGAAAAATAAATCACTGCGAAATGAATGTAAGCGAAGCCTTACGGTGTGCTTACCTAATTAGGTGTAAGGTTATATCACAGGTTGCACTAGGCCCTACAAGAAAGGTTGGAATTCAGTAGGCTTGGGTTAAACAAAATAAATCATAAGGTCAATGGTAAGGTGAAAATAGAAAGGCATCCCACCCACCCTCCCCAGCACACCAGCAGCAAGAAAGTGCCCTCTTGGTATCCCAAAGGCCAAGGAAGACATCTGAGCCCCTAAGACTTAGTCCCTTTGGCTGAAATTGCTGATTACAACTCTTTGGAGATCAGCTTCTGATAAGTGAATAGGTCAGCCTGCTCCTGGCCAAGGCTAACGGTCAAGTGATGTTATTTAACCTTACGTGCTTCCACCGGTCACTGGAACCAGATAAGGAGCTACCACCAAGGGTCACTGAACACGGGGGAGCACATCACTACGAACACGGGTAGAGCCTCGAGGAGACGCAATGGCAATAACACCAACCCTCCCTGCTCCACAGCCAGGCTCGGCAGCAGGAGGAGGGGAGCATGTGGTGGCTCCTAGCACATCATAAACACTGCTGGCTGCAGCTCACAGGGAGGGACGGGGCGGGGGGGGAAGGTACAAAAGAGTGGAAACTTGGAAGAAAAAGCTAATTAGAACTTTAAAAGCTTTAATTGATCACACCGTTAATCTCTTCAATATCCCGCTAAGAGTGATGGGCTCCAGCAAGCTTGGTAGACCACACGCAGGAACTCAAAACATCTCAGATACGGAACTGAAGAGAATGTCCTCCATGGGATGGGGAACTACCCTTCCACCGCTCCGCAGCCTTGAGCAAGGAGCCCTTGAGTACGTGTAAGGAACAGGGGCACAAAGCAGTTTTGCAAACCTGACAGAGCTTGGATGGAAGCTAACGCGATTTCATCGGGCTGAACTGAGGCTCTACATCTTTCATTGCCTGTTTTGCCTCAGGGAGCATTTTTATGGCCAAAATAATATGTGCCATATGGGAAAGCCCCACAAGAAATTAATAGGAGTGCAACCAGTAGGATTGGAGAGAAATGAAATAATCTATGGAAATGGCTGTGTAATCTTTAAAATTTGATAGAGAATGATCCCCTCTTGCAAAGACTTTTTAAGACGTTCTATAGAATTGCTATGATGTAATTCCCTTTTAAATCCTATTCAAAAAGCTCCAAAGCCTAAGAATGGTTATTGTTTTCTTATTAAATTCTGTAAGACTTTTCCATAAAGAAAGATCTGGTATTCTCATAATATCTCCACTGTCCAAATCTGAAGGAACACAAGGCCACTGGATTTAATTATATCAGGCACATAAATGTCTTCCAAACCATTACATGTATCTGTACACACGAAAACACCCATTCACAAATTAGGTGCCATCAGAATCAGTAGAATTGAACCTGCTCCTATGGGACCAGCTACTGAAACAGCTACAACGACCAACACGCTCTTAAAGGCCACAGAAGGGAATGGGCTGGCAAGCTCTCACAAAATGTTTTTTGAGGTGGAAAAATATCAATAGGTTGAGATGTCTGGAGGAACACGGTGGGTTTGCTCCCACTTTTTTGGCAAAGAAGAGTTTTCAGAATGCACGGAGAGGGAGTACGTGCTCACCCCAGTCAAGAGCATCCCGCGGGCTGGAGGGGGTAGGCCAGCTGGGATATGAAAGGCACAGCCCTTAGAGCTGGGAATTGAGCCTGGAGCACTGGCAGCCCGAGTATTTCCCTCACCAGGGGACTGTAAGGTATTTGTTCTCCTCCTTTCTCTCTCCCACTCATTCATTTCAAATGAGACCTATTGGTTCACAGCGAGATGGAGAGGGAAAAACAACCCTGCAATCACAAAGTGCCGTTGTGAGATGGAAAAAAAAAAAACAACCAAAACTGGTGTTGACCCAGCTCGGCTCCAAAAAAAATTTAAGGGAAGAGGTGAGAGAGGCTGCCCGAAGGCTGCCCGTGGGTCAGGAGGGGGCTGCGCGCTGGCGGAGCATGCCTGGGATTCCTCCACCGTGATGCCGAACCGGCCCCGGCCATCGCAGCCAGGGGGAAGTTGCTCAATGTTGTGCAACACAGGAGGAAAAAAAAGTTATATTAAAGTAATAAATGAAAGCAAAAGCGCTCTCTGTAAGGGGGCTGGGAGCAGGGGAAATCTCAGTGTGTGGTAGACCGGTGCGAAACACATCTTGGCATCATTTTCTGCACCGGTGGAAAAAGGGACATAAATAGATGCAAAAAAATCTTATGGCTGGCTGGTAGAGTGTGCATGGACATGTCATTAAGGAGCTCCAATCCCTGATTTAGTGAAGTCCTTTAGTATATGTTTCATTCTCAGCATGTTAGTACCATACTGGGTCACAGAGCGCTAATGAAAATGACTGGTGTCCAGATTTAGATCTAGGTTTAGATCCAAAAGCCTAAAAATCATGAAAAATAAATAATGCAAAAAGACACATATTTCTGTTAAATATTTCTTCGAACCTGATTGTTTCAAAATAGAAAACACCTAAATATTTTTTAAAGAAGCCTTACGATTTAAATTTCCTGTTAAACTCATTTCCTCTTCCCAAAGGAACCCAGACAAAGATCTAGCAAATTGGAGGATTTTCCTGGAAAACGCCCGCTTTTGCCATTTTTTTCAAAGACAAACGTATGGCTGTGGATCTCCTGGAAAGGGTCAGGATCATACCAACATAGCCCTTCCCATCAGTAGAAGCAACCGCACCGGATGTACCAAAAAAGCACCGCGAACCTTCCACATCTACTCCCGACACGTGGTGGATTTGCCTCAACTTGGCTTGTATTATTGAGTTCAAACGACGGTCCCTGAGGTGGACCAAATTTCAAACAAGTCTTGGCCGTGCTTCAAGGGAGCGAGGGCCAGTTTATAGCTTCAGGTGCAAAGACTCCATGACTTTCTTTTGCGCATAAATTTTGACGAAGTTAAAACGTGACAATTTTTTAGTCACACTGTGGGGAATCTTCTCAAATCTCTGCCTTCTCCGAGGCCACCTGTCGGAGAATGACACCCTGAGCTTTTTGGCTGCTGTGATTTATATTCTATTATTTTATTGGACATCAGGAGAAACCACAGTCAAAAAATGAACAGTATATCATCAGGGCAAAAGTTTTCCTTTACTAATTGTATTCAGCTGTCTTTTCAACAAAGGCAGTACAGGGAGAGGCAATAATTTTGCTATATCAGCCTAAATCTTAATTAAAAATGTATAATAAGTGCTTCTTGTTTGGGAACACAGAGGGCAGAAGAAAGCCAGAAGTTGTTTTTCTTTATGAGATAGCCATCAGAAGTGAAAAATCCCAGTTTAAATTCCGGATTTCATCACTTCTGCAGACTCAGCATGTTGTATGAAATCAACCTGCCGTCACCAAGGCTGGCACAATCGGTTCTGCCAAAGAAATACCCTGCCGAAAACTAATGTTCATCTGGAGAGGGTTCAGGCCCTCTGATGACCCTCTCATGGGACAGGAGATACTTGTTATACCTAAGGCAAGCTGGCAATGTGAACCTTTGGAAATCAGACTGCCCCTGTTCTTTCTGAGGATGTTCCACCAGATGCCTTGTAGTGGGAGGTGTCCCTTCCCACAACAAGGATTGGAACAAGATTACCTTTATGGTCCCTTCTAACCCAAACCATTCTGTGATTCTGTGAAATGCTTTTTGCTCCCAAACTGGAAAAACCGTGCCACGTTCAGACCTGGACAGGCCTCCTCAGCAGTCTCCAAGTCCACCAAGCCTGGGAAAGGGAGGGTGTTGGAGCAGCCATCTGACACGGAAAGGAATTTGTCAGCCTGGGGAGTCTTTTGCAATGCATTTTGGCTTCCTCCTCCCATGAATGACCTCCTAAGAGGCGGCAGCAGCTGCCCGGGAGCCGCCCTGCCTGGCAGAGCGTGCCGCAGGTGGCACCATCTGCTCCACCAACTCCAACCCAAACAGCTCGTTTCCAGCTGCAGGGAAGGGCCGGCAATGTGATAGTGACTCCCAGGCGGGGTGAAGGGTGGCTCACACACTGGTTCCCTTGTGGAGGAGGAATAGTCAATAATTAGCACCTGTAGGCAACTCCCAGCCCCTGCAATAAACACAAATATGTCTCCTGGCATGGCCAGCAAGGAAAATATAAGCTGAAAAAGCCCCCTGTGCCAGAGACATTCCACTGTGTGTGTGCCACTGCTGCGTGCCAGCTGCTTGCTGTGGGTACGTGTGCTGGAGAGCCACCAAATCTGAGCCTGCTACATCGTTAGGAAGGCAAATCTTTTCCCTCAGCTGTTTTCACATGCTTAATAGAGTGTACGGACTCCAGAAATACTCTCAGCTTCAGACTTTCTTTTATAACGGGAGGAAAGATGTGCCCCTAGGTGGATTTATGCTATTATATTTTTTATTTGTCCAGTTATGTCAGCAGGAGGCTGACTGGAGGCCCATAAGCAAGATGCACGCTTTTCCACCTCCCTCTCACCCCTCCTGCCATCCAAGAGCACCAATGTTGCCACAATACAGATGTTATGAGGTGAGGAGCAGCAGATGTGCAGCAGGCAAAAAAAAAAAAGACGGTACCAGTCCAAGACATTAAAAGAAACCTCTCACAATTGGTGCGAGATCTTCTCTGATGCCCAGAACCGACCACCTTGTGGAATTTGTGTGAGACCTTGACCATGAGAAATTGGTATGAGATCTTCTCTGATGCCCAGAATCCACTACCTTGTGGAATTTGTGTGAGACCTTGACCATGAGAAATGCCATCAGAGTTGACAGTTCAGGCACAAAGGGCAAGTGGGCCCTCTGGTGATTGCAGAGGGGGAAAAACCCAGCCGGCCTACACCCAGAGGGACATTCAACAGGGGGTGGCCATCACCAGGCTCCAAGAGGACGCGTCAGGTTGAAGGGAAGAGACGCCCATGACCTTCTGCCACATTCACTCTGAGAAACCCAGGCTGGACGTGGGAAGATCCCAGTCACCGCTCACCCCACCGAGGGGGTCCGTCGGAGGGGTGGATGCTGCCACCAGCACAGCTGCAGGCACACCAGGCCCAAAGACAATAAACAAAAGGACTTTGCTCTCAGAGCCGGGACTGGGCACGGGGTTATGTGATTTTTGGAAGCCTTGCAAGAAGTTGTGTGTGACAGATGGAATTAAAAATCCCTGCGCGTTGCGTGTAGGCCCTGGCGCTACGAGGCAGCTCTTGCTAAGCACTTTGCTAGATGGCTACCTGCTGTGCGGCTAGATCTAATCAGCGGCGAACATCTCCAAAGGAAACAGCTCTGAACAGTTCCATTGTTTTAATTTTTTTTTTTTTTTTTTCCGCTCTGGGCTCACATAATCCTGGTGCTCGCCCTCTCAAGTGTGAAAACTGAATATAAAGCAGATCGGACTCAGCTGGGGCTTAGCGGGCAGCATGAGCTGCACATCAGCGATGGGTTTGCATATAAACCACCTGGCAGAGCTTCCAGGACAAGTCAATTTTAATATTTTTTTTCTTTATAGAATGGTTTGGGTTGGAAGGGACCTTAAAGATTCCCTTAAAGTTCCAACCCCCCTGCCCTGGGCAGGGACACCTCCCACTAGAGCAGGTTGCTCAAAGCCCCATCCAGCCTGGCCTTGAACCCCTCCAGGGATGGGGCAGCCACAGCTTCTCTGGGCAACCTGTTCCAGGGTCTCACCACCCTCACAGCAAAGAATTTCTTCCTGGAAGGAGAAGTGGTTAATAGATATGAAATGCACTTTGATTGTACCAATAAGCACAAAGGTCAAATGTCTGATTGTCAGATTGACAGAAGTCACAAAGCATCGACTATTGAAAAGCCTTCTCCTCCCGAGAAGTCACAGCTGAACCCTTGCTTCTCTGAAATTTATCTCCTTGATCAAAACACACTCCGGGGCTCGGCAGCCGAGACGCCTTGTGGCACACAGTGTCCATTAGTCACAGTTTAGCTGAAATTCCTGCTTGCTTCCCTGCCGTGCCAATTTGGACGCCCATTTTACCTGCAACTGGCCAGGGTAAGTGACTGACTCCTGCTATGTGTTCTCCCATATAAAAAGAGCATTTGTATTCTTTCAACCAGTGTGACTTTTGGGTTAGATTCAGAGGGAAAAGCAAACTTTTCCTAACAGGGGCAAAGAGCGTGTCACCTCCATAACATGCTACATAAACAGAGTTTCCCTTCTGGCAAGTAAGACCCACCTGAACTACAGAGGAGTAGCGCTGAGCAAACACACTTTAGAGGTGTGATGGAGCTACTGAGGGTTGCCCAGTCGGCAATGCCTGCCCTCCTTCATCCGCTTTAACAACCAGAAAATCAATGTGGATAGGCCCAAACTGCGACCAGGCATCTGCTCTAACTCCTGCACCATCAGATGATGCTCCTCAGCGCTGCTTCTTTGGTATAATACGGGTACAATGAGCAAGTATCAGCAGATTCCTTCTTCTCACTGTGACTTTTTTTCTCTCATTGTCCTTATCACGTGGGAGAGAGTTAGTTCGACTTAAGCTCTTGTGTTTGACAGTCTTATCAAGCTCAGAGCTGGAGAGAAAAATGTCCTGCAGAATAAATACGTTGCAGAAGAAACTGTAGGAAAGCTCACGTTGTCCTACATCCAGCAAAACAACAGGAGCAGTGCAGTTTTAACATGTTGGGTTTAATTTAAACTATTTGGTACTTTGGAATCAGATACATTTGGATGAGTATGGAACTGGCCGGAGGATCTGAGATGGCAAATTTCCTAAATAAAGAATAGCGATCTTAATGGTTTATAAAAACCTCCAACGTACTTTGATATTTTCTCTTTTTCACTTATTGCTGTGATTAATGTTGTGCCGTTGCTACGGTCCAGATAATAACCACATCAGAAGGAGCTCCTTTATTCATTTACAGATAGACATGACCCATGAGGCTTCTGAGAAAACATCTCCAGGTCACGGTCAGTTTTCCCCTATACTTCCAGCCCAAGCATCTTTCTCCTGCCAAGGAAGGACTTCTTTCCCAGGAAGGGGGGTGACGTCCCCGGTGACCATCATGACTCCTTGTAGATGTTTTATGCCATAGTCCATGATTTATCCAGAACAATACAACAGCAGAAGAAAAGGCAACCAGTCCTGCTGCTCACAGAGAACTCAATGCTAATTCATGATTCCACCTGGGCTGAAGACTTAAATTTCATTATGTGCTTTATAAACTTAAGAGTTTTAGAAATAACATATAATATTACTGGCTCAGAATGAATTTCCATCTAAAGGCAAAGCTCTGAAAGGGATATATTAAATCCAAGGAAATTCTGCTTCAAAAGCTCCACACACTTCTGAACATAATATCCCAAAGTCATACCCCAAAGTTAAAATTTGATAAAAACTGGAAATTACTTGGCATCTCAGCATATTTGGAGATACTAATAAAATGGATAAGATCTGTGCCAAGAATAAGATTAATTTTCCCCGTTTGTTTAAATATTCCACCTGTACAGATTGAGAAAGTGCTGCTCAGTATTTTTAAATGTGGCAGATAGACAGCAACATTAGTTTATATGTCTCTGTCTATTTCTCCTTATTTTTTCTCTCCAAGTTCAGTGTAGGTAGCTGAGATCTCATCTCCTGCTAAATTCAAGATTTAGGTGAACAGCCAGAAACATCTATGTAGAAGATAATTTTAACTTTACTTCATGAATCTATCAACCATCAGAAGTCTTCTCCATGTTCTAGTTCAGAAGAGATTTGTTATTTTTAAGACAGTAGGTATTGTACTCTTCTGTCAACCGTGACTCAACATGCAATTGTTTCTTCTACCAGAACAACGAAGAGAATCCTTTCTGCCATTTTACTCCTCAGAGTATAATTTCTCTCAAGATTTGTATTTTGGCTTCTTTTTTGCTGTTGTGTTAGTTTTTTCATGTCCTATTCTCTCTAGGGTGATAAATACCCAAGATGCCAGGCACAGGTTATTGAAAACAGAAGAAGATAAATACAAGCAAGGAGAAAAACATGTTTTCTGGGGTTTGTTTTTCAGGGGGAATTTTGCAACTGGAAGAATGATCATTGGTTGACTTTGTTCTAAAGGCCACAAAGACAGAAACACGATGCTGGTTTTTTATGAAGCCTGCAAAGCGCATTATCCGAAATAAAAGTTATGCCTGAAACAAAATGGGGTTTATTCGGAAATGCCTGCTGAAAATTGAATACTAAGAAGATGTTATTAGATGTGTTGGGCAAGTTCATCTCCTAGGGCCACTTCACAGCCACCTTGGGGAAGGGAAAAAACAAACATATTTGGCTCATCGGGATGTAACAAGAGTAACTAGTGACTTAGAAATAGATGGGGCAGGGGAACAAAACAGTGCACTGACAGAAGGATTCATATGTCAAGAACATGGAATAACTTGGAGGAAATCTGGAGATTTACCAACAATGTTGAAATGGAGTATGCAAAGAGAGCTGTGTTCATGGTCCATCAGTTAATCCAGAGGTGTTTTATGTCTACACGCAGCGGGGCAGCCCCTCTAATCCAATTTGCAGGAGCAGGTTTGAAGAAAACAATGTGATTCCCTGGTCGGAGAAGCAGTCCAGAGTTGTGGTCAGTGTTCACAAAACCCAGGCACCTCTCCCTCCTTGGATCTTGGACGTGGTTGAATTATTTAGTTCCTTTATAGCTCAGTTGGCTTTTACCCGAAAACAAAGTATTTAGGTGTTGCCTCCATAGGACCTCATTCATTGGTTTATAAAACACCTCTGAAGGAATGATGTGAAGAATGGTTATTAACAAAGAGTCTGAAATCCTAGAAGCCAAAAAGAAGACAGTAATCAGAGCGCTAACAAGGCTACCAACAGACTCAGATGATGTTACCCGTCGTGGAGGAGATTTCGGTCTTTGATTTTTGACATCGCTATTTACAATCAACTCATCTAATGCACGATGTTTTTTCTCTATTTAAGAAAAACCACACAACCAATTTCATGACAATCCCAAGTGTCTGTGGGACAGATCTCCTATTTTAACTCTTTTTCTTCCTCTTTGCTGTTTGCAGTGACACTGAAGAGCCATTGACAGAAAAATCCACCTCCCACTTAATGCAAAAAATGGAGACAGATGCATTTTATTAGGAGTTTGCACCGCTCTGCAGAGATGAGAAAATATTTACAGATTGTTCAGCTGATCTTTTAAAGTGGCGTGATTTGATTGCCATTGAATAATTATTATGAAAACATTTGCAAGGTTTTTTGTTACCTACCTACCTTCCCTTCTCTTTAGAAGATGTCTTTCTGGAAAAGATTTTTCAAAAAAAAAAAAAGGGGCATAATGTAATACATGGCTATAACATAGATTGTTAATTTTTAGTGTAGCTGAATCACAGCATGCTTTGATTGAGAGGAGCCAACACAAACATGCGAAATATGTGCCTCTTTGAACAGGATACACCACATCCTGCATTTGGTAGCCAAAGGTTCCAGTTTGCATCGCAAATGTAGTCCAAGATCTCTCTCTCCTTGAGGTATGTACCTCGGAAAGTGCCAAATCTGCAAGGCATGCCGCCTTTTTTTTTTCTTTAAATTTTTTTCTTTCGTTCTTTTCTATTTAAAAAAAAAAAAAAAAAGAGTTTAATCATTTGCTTGTTTGGGTTTTTAGTAGAGACTCAGCAGGTGATTGAAAGAAAGGACTGTGTTGTCAGGGGGGACTTTGATTAATCAGAGACTTGATCGTTTGATTAATCATCCCAGAAAGAGCTGACTCCGGCAAAAGCGCCCCAGCCAACATGTAAACACGTCGAAAGAACATTTTCGAAATACATAAAGACAAATTGCAGTTCAAAGCTACTCTTACTGGCCTGTTGATTTGACTGCTAGAAACAAAAGCCTTTCTGCCTGGTTGATAGAAACCAGACCTTCAACGGGAGGAAACAATTGCCTTCAGGTCCTTTCAAATTTTGAATAAAAAGAGCTTGACATTTTCTTTTTTAATTAATTTTTTTATCTTCTCATTATTGTTTACAGTAATAAATTACAGTCCTTAGTCTTTTTATAAGGAAAGTTAAGTTTCCTCTCATTTTCAAGCAATTTATGGCGCATGTTTAAGACCTCCAGTTACATAAGGGCTCTGCAAAGCTTCCCAGCAAAGCATAAATTATCACAGTGAGGTAGGAAACAAAACCCTGTGCTGTGCATTGCCCAGTCACCATCACACTCTACTTGCCATTTAATGGTACCCAGTAGGAAACCCCGAGTTGGAAAAATACTCCAAAAGCCTCCCTCCCTGCCTAGAAATCTCATCGTGTAAAGGGGAAAAAAAAAAAAAAGAAAAAAAAAAAGAGGGATTTGCGAATTCAGCTGGGTCCCAAGGTAGTGGAGGTCATAAAAACTCTTTCTTGTCATGGAAACGCAGGGTGAGCTGACTGTAGGGAGCTGCACGGCGCACATAAGCCCTCGACAATGTTTCTTCTCAAGTCCAGGAAAGCCCCTACACGTGCTGAAGACCAACCCTGTTGAGAACGGCACGCGAGGAAAGCCAGTAAAAAGCAGAATTACTATTTTGCAGGAAATTTGGGGAGAGCAGGAAACAATTTCCTTCCCGGAGCAAAAAGAAAACTTTCCTACAGATTGTGCAAAACGCAGAGAATTGGGGGAGAGAATTGAATGTTTCCAATGTTCAAGCCAGAAGCCATGAGTTTGGTCATTCACCCCACATTATGTGGGGAAATGCCTGATTTGTGGGTGCCGTACCCTCGCTGGGCTGCCTGCGGGCAGACTCAGACACAGAGACACAGTAGCCTGGAAGCCACCAGCCCAATTCCTTCATAATCCAATTACTGTAAGTGGCTTAATTGCTGCTTCGTTTCACGGGCCCAGGGTGAATCAGCTGTTTTTCTTGTCATTAGCAACATGAGAAAGAATCTAAAGGTTGGTTCAAGTCAAACCCAAATGAAGACTACTTGGCTTTTGCTGATGCACACCTGTAACCTCTCATGTCCATCACCAACATCACAGAAATAATTGAGTCAACTGAAAGCATTTGTTTGGCCCAAAAAAGGAGCAAGTTGAGATTGAAAGAGGTATGTTTTTCAGCCCGAAAGAAAACTTAGATAAAGAAAAGGTAGTGTTATATAGCAACTGTTTAAAAATATATGTGGATTGTGAGACAAAGCAAATCAATGCAAGGTAAAATAATTTCTAAGTAGAATTCTGAAAGAAATATTTTGACACTTCCAAAGCATTTAATATTTCAAAATTCTGAAATATTGCATCTTGTCTTTTACATTTCTTCCAGTGGCCACCACCCATGGTTTTGAGGCCCAAACCTTGATTTGGAAACAGAGTTTGTCCTTCTCAAGTTGTAATTTTTAATGCATTTACTGTTCCAGCTACCAGGGTTGCAGCTACTTGGTAGTCATTTCAACATAGTAAATGGGGTTTGAACTGTACGAACTGTTGTGATAATGCAACAGCCCAGTGTTGCACTTTGGGTGAAAACAGTAAGAAAAATCAGTGCAACCAATTTGAAAGAGTCCACAAGTTGAGAGTCCAATTGCTTATTAATATTTGCTGAAATGTAAATAGACAAAAAACCCTGTTCCAAAATGTTTTGCTAACAAAAAAGGAGATAGTAAAACATATTGCATGCTTTTGCAATCATTGATTTGTAATATATATTTTTGCTATGGCTCGCTTTATTTTGCTGTATCTTATCTTCACCATGTTTTATTTATCATTAATTAACCCAGCTTTGCCAAAGACCTTGAATCTCAGCCCTGAATTGTAGCAAAGCACCACAGAGAGGTAAAATTACCACCCTCCTCCTCCCTTTGGCCACAGAGCCAAGAGATGAAGATCTACTTTGCCTCTTTGTGGCAAGAGGAATCCAAAGGATATTCCTCCCCTCTTGTATATATCAATCGTAAGTCCTTTGTATTCATTCTCATTCCCTATCCAGCCGTATTTTAATTAATGAAATCAAAAGACCATCTACTAAAATAAACCAGACTTAACGAGGGAAGAAAGTCAAAACAAACAGGCACTGTTTACTTCCTTTGCACTGATTTGCCAAGAAACGAGCTCCACATCCAACATTATCGATTCATGTCAGAAATATTAACCTCTCACGGCAGCGTGAAGAGTAGCAGCTGGGTGGAAAGGATGAGGGGGGACAGGCGTGGGGTGAAATGAAAGCAACGTGCCATTTCTGTGCAGCTTGGCAGGTAACTTCACCCCCACAGGTGGTGTTTGTGTCCTGTCGATCAGTCCCACAGATGGAAACATGATATTGGAGGTCTAGTGTTTGGTTGTGACTCCGACTCTCGGTGGAGAGGGGATGGGGAGAGCCATGTGCATGGTGTGTCCTCCAAAAAGTGCTGCTCTGAGCCACATCTGGAGTTCCTGGCTCATAACACTGAAAGACGTGGTACCATATGAGCAAAAGTAATACAATTCAGCTGTCATCTACCACTGACCCTCTCCTTGGTGTGAAGGAGCTCGGATTTGGTGGCCATCACAACAAAATGTGACAACCGTTCATGGGACTGAGTTTGTAAGGAAAGGAGCCATCAGAGTGTCCCCAGAGCAGGCGAAAGCATGCAGAGACATCGAATCTGAGACTCACCTTCAATAGTTATGGCTCTGCACACAAACACCTCCAGCCTTATGGAATATTTTATGTGAAAGATTTTGTTACTGACAAAGCAGTACTCCCCAAAACTGAAAGATTCAGTCCAAAAGTATCATTTTCAATCATTAGATCTTTTCTTTCACAGAAAAGGATTTTAAAACAAAAACAAACTAGGGTCTAGGCAAGCTTTGGTTTTTAGAAAATGGAAGCCTTACAAGCTTTTTTCCCCTTGGCTGCTCCTCTTTCCTCCCTGCCCCACTTCCTTTCACCACTGAATTCCCCCACAGGCTGCTTGGCTGGTGGGGTTGGGTTTTTTTCCCTTTTTCTTTGATATCTTCACACCTTTTCTTTGACTTCTGCAATCACGGGGCAGCCATGTGAACACCTGCAGGGCCCACCTTCAGCTAGGAGACAGAAGCAACCTGAAGCTCTGCCATTTTTCTCCATAAACCCCTGTTTTTCTCCTTTTCAGCTAGCTCTGTAACGGATCTTGCGACACTGCTGGGCTTCAGCAGCACCCTTTGTCACACACACCCCCGTTTGCCGATGAACAAAGAGGGAACTGGATGGCTTCTGCAAGGCTGGGGTGGGATGTTGGCTCCCCACTCCCTGCTTCAGATCTGAAGCTGCTAACAATGAACAATGGTAACACGCTGGCTCCCCGTTGCTTTTGCGCTCCATGTGGTGTGTGGATGGGGCCAAGGGCATGGACGTGGCTCTGGGAGAGGGTATTTTGGTTTCCTGCCTTTTTTGTCCAGCACGGACCAGAAGCCAGAGCATCCACAGGGGTATTCCCTTGCTACACTTGGTGGCATCTGCCCCTCGGGGGCTGTTTTGTCGCTGAGCGCACGGATCTTGCGACACTGCTGGGCTTCAGCAGCACCCTTTGTCACACACACCCCCGTTTGCCGATGAACAAAGAGGGAACTGGATGGCTTCTGCAAGGCTGGGGTGGGATGTTGGCTCCCCACTCCCTGCTTCAGATCTGAAGCTGCTAACAATGAACAATGGTAACACGCTGGCTCCCCGTTGCTTTTGCGCTCCATGTGGTGTGTGGATGGGGCCAAGGGCATGGACGTGGCTCTGGGAGAGGGTATTTTGGTTTCCTGCCTTTTTTGTCCAGCACGGACCAGAAGCCAGAGCATCCACAGGGGTATTCCCTTGCTACACTTGGTGGCATCTGCCCCTCGGGGGCTGTTTTGTCGCTGAGAATAGTAAGAGCATTAAACAGAGGCCAAGGAAGAAAGCGACGTGCAAATGTCCCATTAACTCCATCCAGCGTGACCAACTCCCTTCTGCTGGCAAACCTCAGTCTCTGCACCTCATGCTCCAGGAGCCACAACTGACCAGAGAATGGTCCTGGCCCCTGGGCACGGACCTTGTGACCTCAATATTGCTTCTGGGAGTAAATGTTTCACCAGTCAAGCCACCAGCAGCTCCTCAGTGTCCAAAGGGGTAGACAGGCACTACGGTGGCAGATTTAGAGTTGGCCTTCCCACTTGGGGTTAAAACCTATTGTCAGCCTGCACATTTGCAGCCCTGTGGATAAACACAGGACTGCCCGGAGCCAAGCATTAAATCCACGCTCACATGCAGAATAAATAAAGAATTAAATGCGGTGCATAAATAAATACAAATGTTAAGCAGCATGGAAACCAACACAGCCTCCTCTGTGTCCTCCTGCTGGAGGGGCCGGGGTGAAGGAGCCCGCTCTGTCTCAGCTCCACACCAGGCTGCTGTAATCAAAGCTGAAATGCAAACCTCCTCTTTTTTTTTTTTCTTTTTTTTTTCCTTTTTACTCAGATCTGGTCCCTAAATTCTCACTTTACGTGGCTGACAGAGGTCAGCACAAGCAGCACAGAGCCAGGTGTGATGCGTTTCTGCAGAAATGAAGCCAACTAGGACAGTCCCCTCGTTCCTTTAGTCCAATGCATTGGTAAAGTCATAACAGAAAATGCTGACTCTCCTGCCCTGAATTTTTTTTCCAGATCATATGACACACAGCAATTTCTCAGGGTTTCTCTAGATTTTTACCCTGTATTCACAGAAAAGTTTATTTCTTCACTGTTCTTTTTTAATTTTCTTTTCCATTTCTCCTTTCACTCCCTTGACTCCAAGCCAGGGTGTCAGCTACAAATTCAATATGTAGACATGTATATATGAAAAGATCAATATATATATATATATCTTTTCACAAATGCCTTTCAAGTACCAGTCTTCCAAACAGAACTGTCCTCCCAAAAACTAAAGCAAGTCAGCAACTACACCACATCGGACCCTTCTCTGATCTCATACCCATCGTACCCAGAGCTAACGCAACTCATTTCAATGTCATTGGCATCAGCAGCTATTTCTGATTTGCTTCTGTGTGCGTTGAATCAAAGTCAAGTCCCTCGTGCTTACGAGGCTGACTAGACTTTTGCATACGACATTTTTAATGAGAAAGTCTAGTAATAAACAGACAAGAACCAGCTACTCTACAGGTCTTCAAATGAGAGCTTCAGCATAGCAGAGGACCCCACACAGGAGCAGGTCTGGAGCCGCTGTACCTGCTGGACCATAAAGCCCAAGGGTGCTCTCTGAAGACCTCCTCAGCTCAGGCCTCCTTGTCCATCAGAGACAAGCAAAGCCTCGAGATGTTTTTCACCAGGGGGTTGGACCAAGCTCTTCCACTTGGGCTATCCCCACTCTGTGCTTGGTTGTCTCAGCTGAGGGTTTGGCACACCTTCTTATTGCTCTGGCCACCTTCTTATTGCCCTGTAGTGTCACATGTCACCACTGTGCTGTAGGCAGGGGAGCAACGTACTCCTAGGAGAGCTTCCTAGTCATCCCAGTGATACAGCTTACACCTGAGGTTAGGCTAGAAAATTGGTATACAGGATGGACTTTTCAAATGGCACAGGGAGCTGGAGCTGAGTTTGTTCTCTAGACCCTTGCAGACAGGACCCTTACCATGGCATAACTGTTCCTCAAAGGCACCAGGGCTAAGGGTTGCCCTCCAACAAACTCTGCAAAGGCCCCATGGCCAGGAGAGCCAGCGGTGCCTTTGGAGGCGTAGCTGAGGGTCTCTGGAGTGATGGGAAAGCTGTGCTGCCTCTGCTTGTCCCAGCATAGTTCCTTCCAGCCCCCCCTGTTCTGGTCCAGCATCTCGAAATCCTCACCACACAGGCGCCACTGGGGAACCTCTTCAGTTTGCATGAAGACATTTGTGGATTTCAGCTGAGGAATTCTGGTTTTCAACCATTTGGGGGATGATTTTTGCAGCAATTAGCGATCAGATCTGTCTCCATTTCCCTAATTGCCTATGAATTTCACAGTGAGCAACACGAAAGCCATTAGTGGTCAAATAGTCACAGCAGATTCAGAACACATTTCCAATTGAGAGAATTATTAACTAAGATTTATTCACGGTGACTTCCAAGCCCCATTTCCCAAGGACTGGAGAAGGGATTATGTCTGTTTGGAGGCAGTCAGATTTCAGGGGTGCGACATCTCACACTTAGGGTGGGGTTTTTTGACTTGCAACTACATCCTATGCATAGACGTTAATAGAATTTGATAATAATGGAATAAGATGAACTTCCTATTAATTTCGAAGCAGCAGACAAGTGTTCATGAGATCACAGAATCACAGAATCTTCTAGGTTGGAAGGGACCTTAAAGATCATCTTGTCCAACCGTCAACCTAACTGACAAAAATAGACACCCACACAACAAACAAGGAGCATCATCACTAACCCATCCCTCCCAGCACTACATCAACCCGTCTTTTGAACTCCTCCAGGGATGGGGCTTCAACCACCTCCCTGGGCAGCCCATTCCAATGGCTGATAACCCTTTCAGTGAAAAAATTTTTCCTAATATCCAGCCTGAACCTCCCCTGGCGCAACTTGAGGCCATTTCCTCTCGTCCTGTCGCCTGTGACTTGGGAGAAGAGACCGACCCCCACCTCTCTACACCCTCCTTTCAGGGAGTTGTAGAGAGCAAGAAGGTCTCCCCTCAGCCTCCTCTTCTCCAGGCTGAATACCCCCAGCTCCCTCAGCCTCTCCTCATAAGACTTGTGCTCCAGACCCCTCCCCATCTTTGTTGCCCTTCTCTGGACCCGCTCCAGCACCTCAATGTCTTTTTTATGGTAGGGGGCCCAAAACTGGACACAGCACTCAAGGTGGGGCCTCACCAGTGCCGAGTACAGGGGGACAATCACCTCTCGGGCCCTACTCCCCACGCTGGTCCTGATACAGGCCAGGATGCTGTTGGCTTTCTTGGCCACCTGGGCATACTGCTGGCTCATGTTCAGAGGCCTCTATCAGAGGGATTCCAGGAGCCTTTCTGTGGTACCACAGGGATGCTGTGCCATTTCCAGCATCCAGGTTCCGATGGTCACCACGTGCTGCGGATCAAGGGAACTGAAAAGGCCAAGCTGCCTCGCTGTAGCAGGGTCTCTGTTTGCTGGTTTCATAACTCCAGCTGGACCTCTTTTGGCAAGGGGAGAGGATTTTTATGAGGGAAAATGCTATAAATCTGCTGTCGCTAAAGGACATCAGACACCATGTGGCATGTTCATGATATCACCAGTGCACACCAGTTTTTAAAACAGAGGTTTTAGCCATAAAGCTGCCAACCAGGAAAATCACATATGAGAGCAACGCTGAACTTTTAACAGTGAAACATCCCTTTGAAAACCCTTCCTCTTCCTGCTCCTTCTCAACCCCGAAGCTTTGGAGAGATAGAGAAGGGGAAAATGAAGGGTGGATGCTTCAAAGTCCTGTGATAAACAACCCAGGATTAAAACAAAGCCAAACTTTGTGTCCCGTTTCTGAGCAGAAACAGCTGTCACTCAGCAAAAACATTAGCCTAATGATGAGGGAGGCAAAAAAACCCCCCACCCTTTCTTAAAGAAAGGGAGTATATCTGTTTCATAATGCTCATTTTGCCCTGCCCTGAGTTAAAAATCGGGAGGAATCGGTGCAAGATGCCAGGTAGGAGTCAAGAGATGGAAATCTAGCAGGGTAAGTGTGAGCTCCATGGCCATAAATTGCTCGCCTTAACTGTTTGTGACAATTGGTAGCAGGCAAAAGTTATCTATCTTCAGCAAGCCTTTCTGCAGTACACAGCTTTCCGTTCTGCTCCAGTTACCATGGCCTTTCTGACCACCTTCTTGGGAGAGTTTTTCCCTGGATATTGAGGAAATGCTCCAGGATGGGAGGAGAGGGGAGCAGGCAGAGCCGGGCCAGGCCACTGAAACCCTCTGCCATGGACTATAGCAAACGAAGGCAAAACATAAGAAGCCTCGGGGGACTCTGAGCTCCACGAGGCAGAGATTTTGTGCATTGATACCTGCAGACAAAATCCTGATTGTAGACACCAGTTCAGTGCCAGAACACTTCTCCGCTAGGAGACTTTAAATTTATGCTTCTAGTAGGGTTGAGAAGTTCACGCAAGGGTCAGATTCATCTGCTTCTTTGCACTGTAATGCAATACCTCTCCCAGTGATTTTAATTAGGACCCTCACAATTAATTTGTTTCCCCATCACATTTGTATTTTCACTTCTTATCACAAGCAGAAATGCTGCTGCAGTCACTGCCTCCCCTACCAAAGGAAAAACAAAGAATAGTGACTTTTGTCAACAAATAAAGGGCTATTCACCCTACCCCCACTACACCCTGGGCTTTTGCAGACAGATTGAAGGTAATTGCTCATTTCAGCAGGCTGCACGATCCCCAAGTATCTTTGATTTTGGAGGTTTCGCCTTGTTATCCCACTGCCTGCCACTGGAGTTCAAGCCAGCTGGCTCCGTGTGTGCAGAGCAAACTTGGCACGAGCCGAGGTGTGGGGTAGGTGGGCGAGAGCAGGAAGAAGAGGGGAGAGAGAATTTATAATATTGACATCATTTATACGGTGCCACAACTGAAAAGGACGAGCAGTGATGGTCACATTTCCCATTGTAGAGGCTGCAACATTGAGTTTTACTCAACTCTCCTTGAGTGAAAAACGGAATATTTGCAACTTGGAAGATAAAATTACTGTGACTGGGAAACTTGTAATAATGAAACATGAAATGAAGAAGTTTTTTGCCTATTTTGCTGGGTGCCGTGTAAGAACATTCAGCTCCTAAAATGCATTCAGGTTTCTTTCTGCTCCTACAGAAGGACAAAGACTTCAAACTTGTTCACTTTTCTCAGTGTATGAGTTTGTACAATGCAAATTCTTAGGAAGATTACAGAATTTGGCCTTTTAAATTAGCAGAAAAGATTCAAAACCTTTTTTTTTTTGACCCAGTTACGAACTGCATCTTGCACAATGGCCCTCATGCACAAGTTGCATGACAATGGATTTCAAGGAGCTTTTAGATAAAGTCCATGCGCAGGCCACATAGATGGGCTTTCTGCTCTTGCCACTTTGCATGGACAGCTCGCCACTTCTGGGTTCAGGGACGTGCCCATAAATTTGGCTAGAAACATCCAGAAGCCTCCTGGGTGCACAGCTAGTATTTAGAAACTGCTGTGTCGTGGTCGTGGCCTGCCCAAGCTCCCCGTGAATTTCTAGGGAGAGAAGGAGCTCTGAATCATTTCAAATTGAGCTGATACAACATTGTCACATTATAGTTTTTCATCACTCTGTCCTGCCCTGTAAAAGTCTTACTCAGGTTTCCTTGCTTCTCCCAGATGAGTAATGTGGAGCTCTACAGAATGCTTGGAAAGCAGCTTTGGATGGAGAACAAGACATCGTCAAAATTATGTGGTGCATGATCCAAATCTCTGAAATGTGGGGGTAGAATAAATAATCCCTTCTCTTACACAAGTACCAGATTCATTCATCTGTTGAGGACTCATAAAAGGCACGAGCCGGCTGGCTACAAGGCAGCTTTTTGGCCCTCTGTGTCTATGATGGGGATAAGCCCATGTGAAATCATACAGAAACTCCTGAGAGTCTTCCATGAGGTCACTTCAGAGCTGTCCTCACTGAAGCAGGAGGATGTATGAATTTTAACACTGCTAGGGTGGACCTAATCATGCTAAATCCTTCCTGGTAAATGGATGTTTCTATACTGAGCAATGAAGGAAGGAATGGACATGGCTGACTGCTGTCACTGCAAGAAGGCCTGGTAGTTTGGTGCTTGCCATAGCAATCAGCGCCCTTCCATTCCCAGTTGAGCAGTAGATTTGGTCACCACCAGAAAAAGAAGAGGCCGAAAGTACTTTGTTGGAGCTCTGTACAGTTGGCACCAGTAGGATTAAGCTCAAAAGATGGGGAGAGAATGCAAATGAACTGGGCATATTCTTAACACGGGCTAAAATATCACAGATCTGGGCCCTGTCTCAAACTATCACATCCTGACGAGTGTGGAACAATCCATTGCTCTGTCAGTTTGGCCCAAAAGGGGAGAAGGGACCACCTAAGCACATTAAGACATGGTGAATGAGATTTTTAACATGATCTATTTCCATATTTCAGAGATCTGAGGAAGGAAAAGGGATTGAACCCCCATCAAGGCCAGGCTGGATGGGGCTTTGAGCAACCTGGTCTAGTGGAAGGTGTCCCTGCCCATGGCAGGGGGGGTGGAACTATATGATCTTTAAGGTCCTTTCCAATCTAAACCATTCTATGATTCTAAGCAATTTCTTAAGCAATGTACACAGCTTGTTGTCTATACCTGACAACCTTCAGAAGTTTGGTGGTGGAGGGGCGTAGACTGCAGCCACCACTCAGCACAGCTCCTGCAAGCCAACTGACATCTCCATTATGTCAACATTCCAAAGTTTGATGGTGGAGCGGAGTAGACTGCAGCCACCACCCAGCACAGCTCCTGCAAGCCAACTGACATCTGCCTTCCAAACTTGAAACTGGAATTACTCAGTCAGCAGCAGAGGCAGTGAGTGCAGACAGCTGGTTGGCCTTCAGGACAAAATCTGGCTCCTGTTCCTTCAGACTAGCCCTTGCCCATTGTTCCACCTGTGTGCTCTACTGCATACGTCTTCCAAGACTTTCTCCAGTCTTGGCTCTTTTACGGTGTCCTGCTCTAGAGGCTCTTAAAAGGTATTGGTCCAGAGAGGTCCCCGTTGCCAGAAATATAACAAACTAGCAGACAAAAATCAAGGTGTCAATGCAGAGAAGAAAAGAAAGAACCAAGGGAAACAAAAGAGAGCATTGTGACCAAAGCCAAGCCTGCCCTGTCTCAAAGCGGTGGACGCAAAACCAGTGCATAGGTGTTGATGTTGTTACTCATATTGATAAATATCAAAGGCCAAATACAAGTACCAACTGTTGCAGAGGCTAGTCTGCAGCATAGTCCATCATACACTTTCACGATACATTCAGCCCTCCGTTATCTGAGACGAGGATTAAAGATTATCCAGACAAATTAAAAATGCAAATGATAGCTACTATATCTGGACCACATCACTGGCATCCCACCAAGCCCCAGTTGACTCTCTGCAACTCTTCTCAGCTGTTGTGGTTCCAGGAAGGTTTACTAACTTCTCCACAAGACATACAGAGGTGCTCCTGGGTGCTCCTGGACCCAGGCTACCTCTGGAAGCAGTGGAGTTGCAGGTGAGCAACGTATTCCCAGGCCAGTAATTTCTACAAAAATAAGATCACTGTCTTAATAAGGCACTTTGGTGCCTGTTGCTAAATATATATTTAAACAGTTACCTCGGTAAGTAAGCTTTACAGAGATCTGTGTTCAGTGCCTGCCCACTACGGCAAGAAATACAATTTCTGTTGATATATTTGCTCAGGTTTGGCATCTCCTGGTAGGGTGCCCCATAACAGTGCCTCTCACAACATTGCCCACACATGACTACCTCAGGTATCCCCATGTGTCTGTGGTGCAGGCTACCAACAACCTAACTTGGTCATCCTCTAAACAGGAGAGTAAGAATTACAATGCATGTAAGACACACGGGGCATTATCTCAGCCATCTTCATGACAGAAGGTCTCATAGCTGCAAGCACATACTGAGGAAGAAGTCAATGTGAGGGGCTAATTTGGCCTGCAGCAGGAGTCTGAAGGAGTACATGACCACTGCAGGAGCAAAATAGGGTGCTCTGAGAAAAGACAAGGTGATGGAAAGAATACGATCATCTAAATAAGAAGTTGTTGAAGATCAACACTCCCAAAGGAAAAACCTGTTTGGAGGACCTAATGGGTCCACTGTCAACCAGCAATAAAGACCATTTTTCTGCCCAGGGAAAACTCTGGACTTGTAACCTCCAGGCTCAGCTAGTAAGCAAATGTTTGCACAAAAAGCACAATAACAATTGTTTAAAGGGAAGATGTAGCAATCTACATGAAACTTTGAGTAGCAGATAAAATTTGTTCCTAAGTATTTGTGGTTCACAACACTTCAGATCTATTGTAACCGCTTTATGACCATGAAAAATGTCATGTTGTCACTACACTAAGCCCTGCAGTCATAGTCTAAAAGCACGATCCATCGCTCAAGTTGAAGAAAAATATCTTGTAAGGTTTGGCATTATGAGGTTCATGACACATATCCCATCTCAGACAAGATGGTGACACGCATACTCACCAGCCAGTCTACTACAATATACTAAATAGTCCAAAAATGTATTTTAAGTCTTGCTCTTCTTCAAGTATCCAAGTCTGAACGTGCACCAATTAAATGTTTTTTCTAAACCGTTTCCTCTCAAAGTAGCATTCAAACAACAAAAGCAATGTGGAGCTCTGACAAACTATATCCTGATACTTATCAGGGAGACACTTAGCAGAGAATCACCACTCTGTGTGGCTGAGAGGGGACACTGGACAACAAATAGGGCATTTGCTGTGGGTAGCAAAGAGTCCAAGCAGAGTTTTACTGGTGCAACAGGACTTAACTGGTCTGCTTTAGTGGCTTCAAAAAGAAGGGTAACCTAAGTACAAGGAATATGCGCAATATTTCAGGGCAAATTACTCTCAATCCAAATGCAAATCTAATATTTTTGGTGTTGGCCAAACTCTCTGTCTCAAGCTTATTAATGCTGATGGTGCACATTTCTCCTCTCCGAGTGTTACAAATCATTTTGCATGGTTTCAGTGAGAGACAGCATTACAATTGTGCAATATTACTGCTTTATCTTGCATTGCCAAACTTCTCTCCTCCCTCAACCTCCGTTAAAAGTGCTTCCAAAGACATTTCTTTGAGTTCTTTTGACAGTTCTTCCCCACCAGGAGGGAAAGCCAAGGCTTGGGAGCTGTTTTCAAGGTCTTCAGGTTGGGGTGAGGTTTGAGGTTCAGTGTTTGACAAAGAAGCAGATACATCAGCAGCTCACGTATTTATTGGTTGGACAGAGAGTTTGTTCCTTAGTGAACTCTCATTTGAAAACATGCTACTAAGCAGCAGCTTTAGACATATACCTAAAAAAGACAGATTTTTCTGTCTTTGAGTGATTCTCAGCACCAATGGTCATCCAGTGCCCTGGGAATTCCTGGGAAAGTCAACAAAAGACACATAAAGATAAAAAAAAACAAAACCAACCCTTCTGCTCAACAAGATCCAGTCAAGCTTCTTATGCAGTAGATGAAAAATAATAATAAATGTGAAGATTTTTCATAAATGCCTGCTCTGGTCTGTATCCTGTACTCAAGTAAGAAGAAAAGCAAAGTTTAGCAGTAAAGCAAGAGCCAAACACAAGTGAACAATGTCGAAGCTCTTTAGTGAAATGCTTTTCTGTAAGTTGCATTACATGCATGATAAACTGAATCCGCTCTGAATTCCTGCTCCAACCGGATACAAGGCAGGGGAGTAATTAAAACAGCATAAAACAGTAGAACATGTCAAGAGTAATCAAAATTTACAAGCCGAAGAGATAAAGATTGGGGGTTTTCACCCAGAAGCTAAGAATAAAGCTGTGGGAGCATGAGAGGACACCAACAAAAATCTAAGCATCCCCACTTATTTTACAGAAGACAAGCAGCAGAATTATTCAGAGCTACCAAACACAGAGCGCCCTGCCCCGGCCTTGTTGGCAGATGGCCCATTCACCACGAAAAAAACCAACAGACCCACACAAAGATTTCAGTGTGTGGAGCCCCAGACTATGATGGTGTGAACCCGAGAAGCACCGGGGACCAAGCAGGGGTAGGAACTGGTGAGACCTGTGGGTCCTTGAGGCTGCAGAGAGCAAACCGCTCAGGCGGACAAATACGAGCCCGTGAGAATGGGGAGTCTCTGTCTCCCTTTAAAATATTTGTTCTAAGGCAGAGTTGTACAAACTGTCCCTCTGCTGCCTCCTTAGAGGTGCTGAAGCCAGCCCAGATAAACTAAAGCTAGTAACAGGGCAAAGGGAACATTTGCTGCCTTTATTCGCTGGCTTCTATTACACAAATTAAGTCTTATGAAAGACAGCATCACGCTGAGGATATAAGATATCAAATGAAGCCAGTCTAAGAAACAGGATTTTCCTAAAACCAGATTTTTCGATTTTGAGGTTTTCAGTAAGAACAAGTTTTGTTTTGTTGCTTTAATTAAAAATTCCATTTTACTAAGAAATCCTTTTCTTCCGGGGGAAAAAAAAAACCAAACACCAACAAAAACCAAACCCAAAATATAAACCAGAAAGAAATTGCAGTGGAAAAATACAGAGCAGACCTATCGCATATATTTTTGTTCCCTATTTGATCCCTGGTTGTAGGCATTCTAGGAGAACTTCTTCCATATTCCAAGGCAGACAAATTCAAACAAGTTGGAAGGCACCAGCTGTGTTAGACATGGTGTTCCTCTCCTGATGTCTTGAGGTTGAGAAGATGCTTTTCTGGAGGTGATCCTTTTGCTAAGACACAATCAGCTGGTCTCCATACCAGGTTAACCAGTGAAATCTAGTATCTGCTAGATTGAGGATGCCAGCCTGGAAGATCCAAGCATCCTTTTTTGTCCTGAACTCTATGATCCAGATCTATAACTGAATCATCAGAGACGAATGCATCAGTACTTCACATCTTGCCTTCAGTAACAGGTCTTCCACCGGTGGTTGGTGACCAAAAGCATCCTTCCTTTGTACAGTCCTCTCCCATATTCCACCCCAAGGTGTATGCACACCATGGAGTCCATCCTCCATGCCCTTCTCTTATGGGTTGGGGTGCAATCATGGAAGAGGTTATTTCAGCCTCACCACAGTGTCCTATAGGTCTGTACCAACCCTGGACATGTCCCTTTACCTGAGGCTCACCATCCCAGCTCCACAGCAGCTCGGGCATGAGGGTCACACTGGGAAGAGAAGCCAGGGGTGCAGAAAGACCCTTCCATGCTGGGGAAGGGCCATCATCTGGCTGACTCCATTTAACCATCACTGTATTTGTGTTGCAGTAGCACCTAGTGGCCAGGGCTGTGAAAACACACAGCAGCAGCAGAATTCCTGCCAAAAAAACCTAAATACAGTTAAGCTTCACCAAGAAACAACAGGTGGTCGTGTGTGACTGATGCAGCCAGCACAAGGTAACTCAAGTTGACTCTAAAGGCCTAATTCTCATGTGAAAGTGAGAGTAAAAATAATTTACATCCTGTGCTTGCTGGCTCAAGAGACCTCAGTATAAATGAGAATCCAGTCCCAAATCCTCAGTGGGATCCAGGCTTCAAGAAGGATTTCAGCTTGAGAAGGGATCTGGGTTCTGCTTTGCAGTGTGTGAACAGCTGAATGGGCAATTCATATTATTTTCAGAAATATCATGACAGGTTTCGTTTCGTTTTGTTTTTTCCTTTAATAACTCCACCCTAATTATTAGGCCGTAACCAGGGGACCTGTAAAGCCTGCTGAGCTCAGATCAGCACAAATCATCCCACCAGAAACACAGTGGAAAACTGAGAATGCAGGAGGAAGAGGTGTTGCTGAAGAGCATGAATCATGCAAGGAGAGCTGCCTCTGGGAAAAACACCCATGGTTCTTTCTTACTGCAGTACAACTGTTTAATTCAAGCATGCAGAATCTAAAAGCAAACTGAGATCAAAGAGAGCATCAAGACGGGAATGTATCTTACAGCTAAATTTCCCTCTGCCTTTTTATTGTTTGGGCAGAGCCAGGGGAAATCAATGTCACACAGAAATGCATGGAAGCAGGTCCCAAAGTGCCTTCTCTAAGCTCCAAAGATGTCTTGCTGAACAGGACTGGGTTGAAAAATCAGAGTTTTCCAAGACAGCGCACAGTTCACTTGACACCATGAGTCTATGGTCTTATGTTAGCTCAGGGCTGGAAACCACACTGAGGTCCAACACACTCTTACTGTCCATACTGCCATACTTGGACTTGCTGCCAGGATGTTCTCTGCATCTACCAGCTGACTCTGGGGTGGGGAAACCAAACAACTTGCATTCAAACTCTGTCCCCATGGAAGCAAGGGACACTGGCAAACCCAAGCTCAGACACAGCTACCAAGAGGAGAACAGCTGCTGCCAGCAATGGGAAAAGTTGTCCTGCCACACATCAGCCTGTGGAAAGAGAAGCTACAGGTCTTTCAAACCCACCAAACAGATTTCCATGTGGAGATTCTGTGCCACAGACAAGATAAAAAAAAAAGGAATTGATGACAGGGACCTGGAGAATGAAAAATAGCCCATGTCAAATGCAGTTCTATTGGAAAGGGATGAGCTGGGCTAAGGCACCCAGATTATCTCAGTTCTGGGCCTAAAAGAGAGTTGTGTAAAATGGGCCATCAGTGAGATATCTAGAAAACACACTTCCGGAATTATTGCAAGTATCTACTCTCTTTTGCTCCGTTACTTTATTTCGGTAGAAAAGAAAAAAAAAAAGAGAGGTAGAAAACTTCACATTTGTAAGAGCTCTTTGTTCTACGATTTTTTTATTACGGATGAAAGAAATGTTCAGGGGGAAAATGAGCTCATTTCTGTCATCTGCTGCCACCATCTGCAAACCCAGCAGCAAAATCTTTTAAATTTTGAATTAAGTCCACCCACTTCTCTTATTTCTGCCTTCTCTCCCATTGTAGTAGCCAGTATGAGCCAGTAACAGGGAAGCTGGCCTGGGAATAAGGACCCAAAAAGGCCAGTAGAGACCCAAGCTCCCCTGTCATTGCTGTCATTAAGCTGCCCCACCAAATAAATTCATTTTTCCTCTATTTCTCTTTCTGTAGGCTGGCTAAATTAACTCTTTCTCCATGCAATGTTGTTGTGTTACACTTAGAAAGATGGTGCTGGAGGCAGCTTGGTGACCCAGGGACTATGGGGGAACAGAGCAAAGAACTACATAGGAGCAGAGCCCATTTTTGCCCGATGATCAGTGTTTTCTGACGTGTGAGCTGGTCTGTTGCTGAGCACAGAGCTTGAAAAAGAGAGATCACATAACACTACGAATGTCCAGCCTGAGTTGAATCGTCCAGCAAAGGTTTCAAAACAAATACTAGGTAATACAGCATATTTTTTCATACCCCACCGATTCCAACTAGGACTGGGACCAGATGTGCCAGTTTTCAACAAGAAAGGCTACTCATGCTATTCTTGGCACAGCTTGAAGCAGCAAGTACCACAAATCCTATTTAATATAGCGCCTAAATGCCACAGACCTATTTGTTCGAGTTCTCTCGCTTGGTTTTTCAAGCTCAGCTGGTTCCGATAACCATCCGACCTCCCAGGCCAAATTCAGTCACAACCCCATCTCCCACCCATCAGAACTGCACCCATCGCTGATGTTCTCCTTCTGGAAATGGGTTTCTTCCTAAGTCTAAGGATTGACTTGCAAATAAAGTTTATACAGACAAAGCACAGACAGTTCACAATTTTTGAGTTAAATAAACTGCATCGCATTTTTAGTACGGAGATACAGATGGTCGTGCATTTTTTAGGGTTTGGAGGCCCGTTGGCATTCCAGATTAGCAAGATGGGCACGGGTGCTACTGACAGATGTTTAGTAAACTGTTCACATAGCTGGAGATAAGGGATTTACTACCCAGAATATCCATGAAAATCAGAGGAGATACAAGCATATCAAAGTTGCGCAGAGAATTCATCCTCCCTTGGACTTCAATCTTAGAGGAAGCAATTTTACAACATTCTTGGTGAATGTAATACACGTACACAGTTGGGGAGTTGTATCTTTGAAAGGACCTTACACAGGCTCTTGTGTTGTGCAAAAATTCACATTATATGAGATTGATCTGCCGGAACTCAGATATTGAGCAGAGCAAATCCCTGTTTCATACTCAGCTCTGAATGATACAACGTGTTACCCTGCAGTCCCATTACTTGCAGTTCAAATGGGATAAGGTCACTGAAAAAACTGACATTTGTGGGGAAGACAGACAAACACTTCCAGTTTGAAAAAGGCTAAAGCAGTAAACATCTTTTTTTCCCTCTATCTTCACCAGCAAATCTTCCTCCTCGACCTCTGCACAGACCAGAATAGCTTGGGAAAGAAAGGGGCAGCCAACAGCGGTGGAACAACAAGTTAGAGACAGCAGAGAGTAGGCACAAATATTCAAATCCATGGAGATGGATGGTTTTCACCTCAGGGAACTGGAGGAGCTGGATGATGTGACTGTGAAACCACTGTTTATTACCTGCAAAAGATCACAGTGACTAAGGGAAGTCCTTAATGACCAGGAAAAGGCTGATGTTACACCCATCTATAAGAAAGGTGAGAGAAGGACCTTGGTTCTCTCCATCTCTGGCAGGACCATGGAACACATCTGCTGCAGTCCATTTCCACACATGGGAAGAACTAGAAGATAAATGGGGAACAGTCAACACAGATCTACCTAGGGAAGATCACACTTGACCAATCTGATGGCCTTAGGTGATGAAACGATTGCCTCTATAGACAAAGTGAGAGTAGTGCTGTAATTAATATTCTTTGCTTTTAGTGAGGCTTTTGACACTTTTTCCCACGGTGGTCTTTTTTGCAAGCTGAGGAAGTACAGACTGGACAAAGAGATCATTGTACAGGTTGAAAATGGGGCTGGACAGCTGGACTCAGAGCGTGGCAATCAAGGATTCAGCAGTTGATTGCCAGCTGGGAAAAAAGAGAGGGTAAAGGAGCTGGGCTTGCACAGCCCGGTGAGGAGGAGTCTAAAGGGGAATCTAACAGCCACCTACAACTACATGAAGGATGGTGACAAAGGTAACGGAGCCAAACACTTCCAGGTGAGGAGAGAAAGGTAATAAAAGGTGCCACATAAATTGTAATACAGGAATCTAAGCTTGAATGTTACAAAAACTTTTTACTTAATGAGGTACTGCAGCTCTGGAAAAGGTCATCTAGAGATGATGTTGCATCTGCATCCATGGTGGTTTTCAAGCCACGGCTGATCTGATCTAGTTTTGATGATAGTCCTGATCCAACTGAGAGGTGCCTCCCAACTAATTTTTCTATAATTGTGCAATTCAGCCAGGTACATCCATAGAGGAAGCAAGAAGGCAAAAGCACATCAGGAGACATCCTGCCTCTAACTGCTAATCATAGAATCATAGAATCACAGAATGGTTTGGGTTGGAAGGGACCTCAAAGATCATCGAGTTCCAACCCCCTGCCCTGGGCAGGGACACCTCCCACCAGACCAGGTTGCTCAAGGCCACATCCAGCCTGGCCTTGAACCCCTCCAGGGATGGGGCAGCCACAACTTCCCTGGGCAACCTGTTCCAGTGTCTCACCACCCTTACAGTGAAGAACTTCTTCCTGAGATCTAATCTGAATCTTTGAATCTGAATCTAATCTATCGGTCAGGCCCTCAGACAGAAACAGGAGAGGACATTGCTCCCAGTGCAAGGGGCAGATGGGACATTACCAAAGGGGGAGATGGTCACCTGGCTGGTTAATGTTAATGAAGACAGTCAGCTATTAAATCCCTTCAGCCTTACCACCCCCCAACTCTCGCCCCCCTGCAAAACCTGGACTTGATAGTTTGCTGGAAAGAAACTTATTACCATGTGAGAGGAGCTGCAATACTACTGACACGAGATGAATAATTTACAAAACTGAGAACCAAGGCCAGACCAGCTTTCGTAGTAAATAAAAACAGCTCTTTGTTGTCAAATGGAGGACTGGATCTTTGGCAAGGTCTGGTGACAAAGCAGAGCTCCATATGTGGGAAGGCAGCCACGAGAGGCTAAAAGCATCTGTTTGGATATGCCTGAGAAATAATTTGGGGTTTGCCTGGCCAAAGAGACCGGTGACCCTTCAGGACAGAGCACCCCACTTTCCAAAGAGCCACCTTGATTTGTTCCGGATCATGGGGCAGTGAGAGGCAAAGCCCTTTCCACACGTGATTTCCATCACGCTTCTGGCACACGTGTTTTGTCCTCTGCTGGCAGAACAGTCACCCAGCAAGCCTGTCTCTGGTTAAGGCCTCCCTTCCCACTCCCCCACCCTCTGTTGTTACTAAGCAGGGCTTTTCTGTTTCGTCTCACTTCGCTTTTATTATGGCAAAGCCCTATAAAACTATCAAGTAGAGCTGGCTGAAAAGCACTGTTTCCAGTGCCTTGAAAATGTAAGGTTTTAAATATATATATAATATATATATAAAATTTGGGTTTGATCCAAATTGGACAGAAACTTTTTTTTTCAGGTTTTTTTTTGAAAAGAGAGCAATTTCCAGGAAGCCAGAAGCTCCCCAGACCCTGCTGCAGCCTCCCAGTGAAATGCACGTCAAAGCCTGTCAGTTGAGAGGGCAGCTGCAGAGCTCCCAGCACCCCCAGAGCCTGGGGGCAAATCCACCAGGTGCATCCGCTTGCGAGCAGGAGACTTGTAAGCACCATGTTTCTCCCCTATCCTGGAAGAGATCTGCCAGGAGTACAGGTGGATTTCCTCAAGCTCTCTTCCTCAGGCATGGGGAAAGTCAACTGCGCTCAACCCAGTTCCAGCAAAATAAGCCAGGCTCGAGGAGGGATGTTTCATGGGAATACTTCTGACCAGCTCAATTCCCTGGGATAAACCATCAAAGAAGGAACTTGTTGGCTGAAGGAGCGTTTTCATTGCAAGGATATCTGATCCATCTGCAACGTGACTTGCCTCGCATGAGTGTCCTGTCTCAGGGATCCCTTCTCGCTTAAGCTGGCTGCCAACAAATACTACTCCATATGGAGATGTCAAGGCAACGACCACCCCACCAGTGCTAATGGTTACTGGGCTGATGTCAGTGGATGACAATTTTGAACATCTAAACTGCACTCTTTAAAAGCAGAAGATCCTGGTACCGTTTTATGACCTCGTTGGGTGTATCTTCCCTTCATGCACTTAGGGCCGGGCCAGTGATGAGAACGTCCATAAACTCTTTGGATGACTTTTAAACAGATTCTTCTGAATCAGCCCATATGGATACGAGGAGGGGGTGATCCATACAGCATGCTACAGCTTGGCACCGTGCCTGCAGCTCCTTCCCGTAAAATGGGCAGCTTTTAGACCCATTTAATCACACTTAAACAAGCTTTTTATCCCATTCGTTCTGCGTCATAACTCTCCCTCCAAACACTATAAACCACTGTGGCAATGCCACAAAGTACAGCCACACATTTTAGGGTCATCTGCCTGGCTCTCAAAATTTGTTTAAATCAATATTTCATGATGAATATCTGTTTTCTGCAGATTTTTTTTTTTAAACGCCGCTCTTCTTACACACACACCCCCTCCATGTTCCTTGAGGAGGCATATCCATGCCCTAAATTCATTTTCTCATGGTGAAATCACTACCCTTCTCAGTTGCTACATCCTTGTTGAGAGCTCAAGCTGCAGGTGTATTTCCAGTGTCTCCAGCCATCTGGAAATGGTACTTAAGGGAACACATTAGGATCCCCTCTGCCCAGGAGATCCCCAAACGTGGCACAGATGGCTTTGTGTCACCTGCTCCTCTGCACAGACGTTATGGGTAAGATAAAGATCAGTTTGATTTTCATCTTTCTTCCCATGTTCAGCCCCCCTGTGCTAGCCCAAGTGTTTCAGCTCTTGCATGGAGAGACTCCTGCTACTTGCTCAGACGCAGTGGGTGAAACACAAAAGCCACATAGTGATGGGTGCAGAAAGGGAAATATACTTCACATTGATAAGCAAGTTAAGTGGGCAACTCCATGACAACATCTGCCATGAGGGCTTCAGAATGAGGCAGCCAGATAGGTGTTCATAGGCCACCTTTTCCCTTCATTTACATGAAAGAAAACCCAACGATGCCAAAACTTCCCTTCCAAATTTATCACATTCATTTTCACCTCATGAAAAAACCTGAGAGCCAACCAGGATTAACAGGATGCCCCCTCACACCTGAGAGTGCCAGTTCCCTCTGTTCAATAGATGTTGCCCATCACAGGACCTGAAGAGTTAAAATACCCTGATAAGCTTTAACCTCCTGAGAGAGGGGGAGAAAGACATCTGCTTTTTATTTTCACAGCCCCGCGACTCCGCGCTCCGGTTTTGAGAAGTCTGCATTCCATATAAACAGAGAGAAGTCCTCATAATTTATGCAATGATACACCAATGCATTAAAAGGGTTATATTTTACCCTAATGAGAGAAATAAGGTATCATTTCATTCACGTGAGGAAGGAAGAGTCATTGTAATAAATGCCAAATGGGCACCCCTTAATTTCTTTAAGGGCAAGGATATTATGACAGCAAAGAGTTCAAGCTCTAGCTACCTATTAAACAAATCTTTACCAAAACAGATGTTGACACTGCAAGGACATCTTGTGAACTAAAGGATGCAAATTTATTCGAATAAGGTTAAGGAGGAGAAAAGCTTGTCTGACAATCTGTTGTGTTTCTGAAGAGCTCTTTCCAAAAGGAATCCAAATGGAGCAGATGAAAAGAGTTCATCCTGAAAGACAATCCACCATTATTGGCAGAGGGAGCTGGGGTATTTACTCTTTTTTGAATCTTCCAGCAAAATCAAGTGACATCTCTGTCACACAACTCCTTGTCTTCAATTGATTCAATACTTCCAGCAAAATCAAGTGACATCTCTGATATGGGGATTTACCCACACAACTCCTTGTCTTCAATTGATTCAATTGATCCTTGCCTTCTTTGATTCAAGGATTGGAGCATCTCCCTTATGAAGAAAGGCTGAGAGAGCTGGGACTCTTTAGTCTGGAGAAGAGAAGGCTGAGGGATGACCTTATTAATGCTGACAAGTATCTCAAGGGTGGGTTGAAGGAGGAGGGAGCCAGACTCTTTTCAGTGGTTCCCAGTGAGAGAACGAGGGGCAACGGGCACAAGTTGGAACATAAGAGGTTCCACTCAAATATGAGGAAAAACTTCTTCACAGTGAGGGTGCCAGAGCCCTGGAACAGGCTGCCCAGGGAGGGTGTGGAGTCCCCTTCCTTGGAGATTTTCAAGACCTGCCTGGATGCAGTCCTGCATAACATGCTCTGACAAGCTCTGGGTGGTCCTGCTTTAGCAGGGGAGTTGGACTAGATGATCTCTATGGTTCCTTCCAACTCTAAAAAATTTAGTGAAATTCAGTGAAATTACTGATTGGCATTAAGTGTGTGCTTCTTGGATGGACACATGAGAGCAGCAACATCTGCACTGCAAGAACATCCAGTAGTGGCCACAGGTAGAGGCTACTCTGTCTTTTTTTGGTGCTCACATTGTTATGAAAGAGGAGAAACCTGAGTCTGACTTTGTCCTTATTCCTCCATCAACAGGAAGGAAATACAATTAAGTCAGCAGGAGGATCAAAATCTCCAAGAAGAGAGGCAGGAGGAGTTTCCATCTGCAGACACTCACGAAATTCCAAAAGGTGTGTGTCAATACAAGTGGTAGGAGAGCCTCAAGGTGAAGGAGAGAGATCAAACGGCGGCAGCAGCAGTGCAGGAGAGGATGTTCTGTTCTTTGGCCCATTTCCCACTGGGACAATATAACTTGTAGACAGCAAGAATAAATGGAGGTCTTCATTTCTGCTGCACTGCTAAAACTGTTCTCAGCTACTGACTGGGCACACAGAGAACCAAAGAAAAAAAGTCTGGGAGAAACCCAAATGAAGTGGAAATCACCTCAAAACATACCCTGATGATGCTGCAGATTCTAACTATAGATAACGTGATGGCCTTTCTGTGTAAGATAGGTTCTGTTCATATATTGGAGTATTTAAATAATTTACCTTGAGGAGAACTCTAATTTATGAATTTCAGTATGATTTATACTGGCTCACGAAAGCAAACAAGGTGAACTTCTGAAGGCCAGCACATTAAAAAAAAAATCATTTTAGAAACACTTTAAAATACTAAAAGAAGGAAATAAAGGCAAGATGAAATTCTAGTCTCACATGACACTGTCTTGGAGATCACTACAAAGGTCCATTCAGCCAAAGATCACACTTGCATTGAAGGAAGTCCTCTTTATGCACTGTTAATTACTTCAACAATCTATAAAATTAATGACTAAATGAACCACATTTATAGAGATTATATTTCAGATATTATTTACATTTAACAGAATATCCTTTGTTAGTGATCACTGGATTTATGAGCTGTTTGGAACAAAATGGACACCCCCCAAGGAACTTGCTTCAGTCCCACAAACACACCACAGACAGGGACACACATCATTCATTCAGTCCGATGCAGCAGAACCGCACCGAGGGAGAAGCTTTTCACCGCCCTTTTCAGTTTTTCCTAAATTCCTGCTTTTTTTGCTTCTGAAAAGGAGGCGAGGGAGGACACAGCAGCCAAGAGTCCTGCCCAGGACCGGGAGACCGGAGCCGCTTGGAGGACACAGTGCTCCTCACTGTGATGCATCTTCAGGCTCTCCAAACCTGACACCACTCATTGCTTCTACTTGACCACACAGGACACATCCAGAATGAAGATCTGGGCAGCTCAGATGGTCTGAAGGACACCCCTCTGCCTGCCAAACACCAGAGACACTTCTCCAGCCTCACCCAAGAAATCTGCCACCTGCAGACAACCTTATCAGTTTAAGGTATTAATTTTTAAAGGAAAAACAAAAGTCTACCTGCCTTATTTTGCCCAGAAATTTCTATTTCAGTGACTGTTTACGCTGCCATGGCTAACTTCACAAGTTTGACAAGCTAGAAGGGAAATGGAAATCTTTCTGGATTAAAATAATGGGGGAAAAAACCTAATATCATCCATTTGTTGAGATACTTGTGACCACATCCAGCCCCTGCTGGTCAAATGTGCCGGGAGTCAATATCGTTGTCTCTTTTCACTTGGGGAAAACTGAGGCATGGAGCGGGACAAAGCGACCTGCCCAACATCAAGGGAGACATCTGTCCCCAGGGAATTCAAGTCTTAGAGTTTCCCATGTCCTAAGGTCCGGGTGTGAAAGCTCCATCACCCTCCCATCCAACCCCAGCAGATGGTGCCAGGTGAGAAGAGCAACCACTCTTACCCCAGTGCTTCCCCACACCAGGTTCCCAGGGAGGTTACGTACAGATTAAGGGAGAATCAAAGGAGATGGACACAGAGAAAACAGGTACAAGTAACATCATGGATCAACCCAGTCCTTTGCTATGGGCTTTTCCGAGGAGATCTGTCAAACTCAGCCCTCAGCCAAAGACTCCACCAGACTTCTCCTGAGGTGCAGCTCTGCAAACCCAGTCCCAGCAGCCCTCCAGCAGGCAATGGAGACGAAAGGCATGGTTGCCTCGCTCTGATCTGCAGGCTAAGCCCCAAAATGAGCCCTCCCTTTCCTCTGCAGTAGTGCTGAGTGGGTAATGCACAACGTGTCCTTCATGGGCCTCCTTTCACCTTTCTTCGCACTCATGAACTCCGCACTCATAAACTTTGCACTTTCTTCATGAACTCATGTTCATGAACAGCAGTCTCAATGCAACACGTGCAATTTTGCCCCTCACATCAGAGAGCTTTGCCATGTAGCCATGACCAGTCCAAGCATCCATGTTGTATCTGCGTTTGGCCTTGTTTGGGGAAAGTGCCAAGTTACTTCCAGTTTGGATGTAGAATCATAGAATCACCTAGACTGGAAGGGACCTATAAGATGACCAAGTCCAACTGTCAACTTAACACGGCCAAAACCACCACTAAACCATACATGCTTGCCTCCTCAGCTTTTAAATTTGGGTTCCAAATGTAGCTACGTGACCTTGAAATTAACATCCATCAGGCTTCCAGAGCAGTAAAATTAGCACTTGAATATTAGCCAAAAGTTAACCCCAAATGGGCACAGCTGAACTAAAATTACATAAAAAATTGGGATCTCATGTATGCACGATACACTCAGCACTGGTTACTGCATCAGCCCTGCTTCAATAAACCCCGCGGCAGCAAAACGAAGAGCAGAGAGAAAAATGAGTAATTCTTTAACGGCCTGGCCCCTGTGGCTGCATTTTGGGTCTACCACAGAAACCTCACGCAGAGGCCATGGAGTAAATAGCATTGTGCATCTTTTACCCTGATACAAACTGTGTTATGGTACATGGACCTGGGTGCAATTTAACTACATGCTGTTTGTGGTAGAAAACCTGAGTAATCCACATGCACAGTGCCATGCAGGGAGACTGATTCCCTTTAATATCTGTAATGGTAGATAAAGCTGGCAAGGGCTGGGGAGGGGGCCCAAGAGCTGTTTTTCCAGGTGCTCAGAAACCCTCTGCTTCACCAACCCAGCCTGGGGTGGATCTGGGTTTCTTTGAGTAGATCCAGACCTGAATGTGGATGTTCTGAGTAGAGCTTTACTGCTTTCAACCACCAGCTCACATCATCCTTAAGAAACCCCACTTTCCTTTCCATGTTAAGTATTTCTAGAGCACTGTCTACACTAAAATCATTACCCTTCCACCTATAATAGGCTGCCCAGGGAGGTGGTTGAGTCACCGTCCCTGGAAGTGTTTAAGGGACGTTTAGATGCGGTACTGAGGGATATGGTGTAGGGGAGGACTTTGTAGAGTAGGGTAGATGGTTGGACTCGATGATCCCAAGGGTCTCTTCCAACCTCAATGATTCTATGATTCTATGATTCTATATGAAAGTGTTTATATACGAAGGCTTTAATTAGCCCTCTGGCTGGTGATGCCCAGGAGATGGTCACACCCATGTCTTGAGAGACAAGTCAGTCAAGGTGTTGGGTCCCTGAATCTGCCTCCCCTGAAACTAGTAGCAGGTCACATCAACATCTGTGTAAGGCTAACGGAGCAGACAGATCCTTGGCTGTGGGGAGAAGGAGACATCCACCGCAGCTGTACTGGTGTCCAGTACCCACATTACCAGTAGGACCAGTCACCCACTCCTTTTTATAGAAACTTCTAGCAAAAAGGAATAGAAAGATCTCTCTATGCACAAAGTAAAAAGAAACACTTTACATTTAGATCCCTTTTGTAAAACCAAGAAAACTTCTTCCTGTCAGCTTGAAATCATCCAAGGTATTAAGAACTTCTTTTGCTATCTCTTCCCCCATCTGTGATATAGAAGTAAAACTTCCTCTTCCTTAAATCTCTCTCTCCCTCTTGACTCATCTCATACATTCCTTCACTTGGAGATCCAGATCCTCATCCGTTCCAGGCCTCTTTCCATGCCAGACTCTTTGGGAGGAATTTTCTTCTCTTAGTAAAGACCTAAATTTCTCTCTTCTCTTCTCCTTGCTTACTTTCCCAGATCAAGCCCACACCTTCCTGTTGGACCTAGTCATTTTTCTCCTGTTGCCACACTGTGTAGGTTCCCATTTCTCTTTGTTCATTCAGGTTTCCACCTACCAGATTCCTGTTTCTAACAAGTTTATTTAGACTCTTTTGGTTCTTTACCCATATTATCCTCCCTCCTCGCTTTTGGCTGGTATTTTTCAGATTGGAAGAACTACCCATTTCTTTCATTTCAAACACAGGCAGGTGTTTCATGTGTTTTATGTAAACCCGTGTGCACGTGGCCCAGTTTGTATGAATATAGATTTACATACAAGCCAAAACTTGTATTTCCAAACAGGGGTAAAAGCATGACAATAAATTTCCCTTTTTCATATCCACTCAACAGTAACTCTATTTAAAGAACAATAATTTAGGGAGAGATTTCTTAAACTAACCCCATATTTTTTTTCATATTATGGGCTGGTTCTCCTCGCTGTGGACAAGGTCCAGCGAGGGAACCTGCTCTCTGACCATCCTGCAAACTCTGCTCCAGAGAAGTCTCAGCTGCATCCTGGACACCAAGATTCCTTTATAGGCAAAGATTAGAAATAACTTGCTTTAAAGCAGCAGGTAAAATCAGTTGCCATTAACCATTTTTAATAGTACACAAGGCTTTAAAACAGCAGTCGAAGGATAGCATAATTAACGACATAAGTATATATGGGAACTGGGATGGAGTACAATTTTGGGATTTGCCAAAGACAGATATTCATTTCATATGGTTTCTTTGCTAGAGATTTCCTAGAGGACATACAGACAGTGAATCAAACTGATCTGGACTTCAGTGAAGTATGTCGCACAGGGACACATGGAAAATGGCACTTCACAGGAAAAGATAGGAATTGGTGCAAGATCTGAAAAGTACATAAAGTGTTGATTTGTATGAAAGGAAACACATTATGTGAAAGGAAATTCTTTGACTAATGGGAATTACTCGTGAAGCTCTTCGGTGTTGGGCCTTAGGAATCTTGCCGGGTATTCTCATTAATGACCACGGCACGTAATGTAAGAAATATGCTAATAAAACTTGCTGATGACTCCAGTTTCAGAGATACTCTAAACAGAGAGGAGAACGAGAAGGTTAACATGAAATGGATGATCTTGAGACAAGAAGTCACAGAAAATGCAGATAAATCTGTGGCGCAAGATGCAACATTATGGCACTGGAGTGTTGTGTCCAGTTGTACATGAGGAAGGTAAATTCACAGGGCAACATCTGAAAGAAAGGACTCTGGGATTAGCAGAAGAAGGAGGCACTTTCAGGAGCAGAGACCAGAAGAGGATGGCCTGATTGCAAGGAGAGCAAAAACGTCCCTTGACTGCAAAACACGTCTCCAGCAACAGGAAAGGAGAAGAGTGAATAAGCTAAAAACCAGCACTGGGATATGAATGGGCTGAGAGGAAATCTGGGCTGTAAATTAGAAGGTTTGGTGACAGCCCTGCACAATGAACACACAGGCAAAGAGCCTTTAACTGATTTCAGGATGGAGCTTGCACAGTTTGTGAACGTTTATGGGATTTCATTCTCTAAGATAGCATAGCTTGGCCTGCTTGCTTCTTTGCCACAGTTCAGAATTCAATCATCTAATTTAAATAATAAAATTTCCTAAAATGAAGAATTTTGCCCTTGCTTTGCTAATTGTTTCTTCTCCAAAACAGACCACCTTAAGAGAGGACTTCACCTCCCTCCCAGGGTGAGACCAATTGAATATTGAACTTCTTGAGTCCAACGCTCGTAATGCCCAATACATTAAAAAAGTTATTGAGGCAGAGGAAACAGCAGTCAGCCACATCTGCTCTTCCTGGGTAATGAAAGATGACTGATTAATTTTTCTACCCCAAATCAAATGCGCTTTGAATGAAACAATGGGCTTAGAATACACAGGCCAGAAAACTTTGAAGAGCCTCATGCTCTGCTGGGGAATAATAAGGCAAAAGCTGGAACAGGCTACTAAACTTGAAGATACTTGTTTTGATCATCAGCCCATCAGTGAAGGACCAGAATCTCGTCCCACTGATATCATCTTTCACTGATGGCATTTGCATGGTCACCTGAACCCAGGCATTAGCTGTATCTGCTCTGTCTGTCAGAAATGTGCCACGCTTCGGAGGTGAGAAGCAGCTCTGGGGTAGGACATGCAGCACATGGAAAGGATGAGCAGGCTGGAAAGTGG
This sequence comes from Calidris pugnax, assembly GCF_001431845.1. NCBI lineage: Eukaryota > Metazoa > Chordata > Aves > Charadriiformes > Scolopacidae > Calidris > Calidris pugnax. The sequence continues at coordinate 3,361,164 of NW_015090812.1, forward strand.
GAGGTGTGAGAAGTTGCAGACCAGGTTTCTAAAAGGACCTGCAAATGGATCAACACCAGAGAACACATTGAGGCTCTGTATCTGCAGGCTGGTAGGTTCATGAACCTATCCTAGGTTGCCCAGAGAAGCTGTGGCTGCCCCATCCCTGAAAGTGTTTAAGGCCAGGCTGGATGGGGCTTTGAGCAACCTGCTCTAGTGGAGGTGTCCCTGCCCATGGCAGAGGGCTTGGAACTAGATGATCTTTAAGGTCCCTTCCAACTGTAACCATTCTATGATTCTATCATCCAAAGAGCCAGGCAAGTGTCAGCAAGAAAGGGTGACAGCAAACATAAGGTCCCCCCAAAAGCCATGGAGTACATCAACACTAGTACGATGTTAAAATCAAAAGTGAGGGGTGTGGTGAAAGGAGGTGGTAAGAAGCCAAAGCTGGGCGAGGTTTCTATGTATAGAACAAGTCCAAAGCCCCATCTTTCCATGATTTGACATCTTAGAGGGAAACAGACTTTTTTTCTGCTTTTAAAGAAAAAAACATTCCCTGCAGTGAACGCGGCCTGTTCCCAGCAGCCTGTTATTGTATCCAGGCCAGGAAGTGAAACCGCGGCCCCGGGTCCATAATTGGGGCCACATGGATGTCCCTGTGCTCCTGCTGAAATGCTGGGACTTCACCTGCCCAGCCAGGGGGCTCCAGGTGAGAGCTGAGCCCTGGTACCCAAGCTGTTGTCCAAACCCTTCACCATCAGCCTGGGCAGGTATGGCTGACCCTTTATCTCACTTCCCCACCTGAAAAACTGGGGTAATGGTCCAGCTCTCATCTGCTCAGAGGCTCCTCGGGGCAGGGAATCTGTTTTCTAGAGGAACGTGCAAGAGGACTCCGATTTTGGCTAAGGCAACTGAGTGCTAATTATACATATAATACAAAAGGAGTCATATTATATAAATTATTATAATCAGGAATCAGTGGCTATTCCCCTGAAAAGTCCCAGTGCTTAAGAGTTTTCATGTTTTTGTTTTTGGAACAGACTAATCACTTTCACATCATAAACAAATAATGGTTTTAATAGACTCCACATTTGCGGAACTTTTACTGCTAACATGCAGCAAAGCTCTTGTCCTCCACAGGCTTTCTTTTTTTTTTTTTTGCTGAAATAGCAAAATATATTCTGTAGTAAATTAAGTGCGATTCACGTGGTATTTTGTATGAACACGCTGTGGATGTGGCCTATGAAACAAGCTTTGTTAGAAATTCTGTAGCCCTTATGTTCCATTTTTGCGCTTATAATTCGAAATATGTTTTTGCTGCAATTTCATGGAAGGAACAACAGGGGAGCCTTTCTCTGTCTTAATGTAACACCTATGAATCCCCATCAATGCAGTAACAGGCGGGGAGGAGTCGGATGCTGCCCTGACACCCACATGGGCTGCTCGAGGGCAAAGTGAGTGAGAGCAGAAGCCAACCCTCTCCAAGACCTGTGTAATATTTCCCAGGTGAATTCAACTCCTGATGAACCTTTAAGACTCATAAATTAATGTCTTCTTTCCCCACCTACCCTGCCTTTCCCCGGGGTGCTCATACCCATCCTGGTATCAGGCCGTGGCCAAGAGCATAGGAGGCAGTGATAATCCTCCAGTGGGATGAAGCTCAGGGAATTCCCTCAGGCTGAGGTGGCATCTCTCCGGGCAAACTCAGCGCTGAATTAATTTTTCTGCTGTATTTGGCATCTCTGCATCTGGTAGAAAAACCCAGCTCTCTGCAGAAAGGCTGGGCTTAAAGCGACCCAATCCAAAGAAAGTTGTGGAGTCCCCTTCCTTGGAGATTTTCAAGACCCGCCTGGATGCAGTCCTGAGTAACATGCTCTAGCTCTAGGCAATCCTGCTTCAGCAGGGGAGTTGGACTAGATGATCTCTATGGTCCCTTCCAACTCTAAAATTCAGTGAAATTCAGTGAAATTCAGTGAAAGCCTCTCCTGGATGACTTTGCTTTTCAAGCCCAGAAATCCCAGCTACAGAACCTCTCCTTCTGGGGAAAAACCCAGCCCTTTTCAGTCGTATGTGCCTAACATAAACCATACTGGACTGAGAGGCCCGGAGAAAGGTGGTGGAGACAAGATTAATGGTTTTAACTGGGAGTGAAATCCAGTAATTAAGTAGTGACCCATGACACTTGAGAAGCAGTAACAGTTTGTTGACCGCAAGAATGATTGCTCAGAGCCCCTTCTTCATGTTGTAAATGTGAAAATGATTTACAGCACGACCAATGGGGGGAAAAAAAAAGCAAGCGAGCGAGCAGACACGATTGACACTAGTAATTGTTCCTGACTGCATACATATGTAGAGGTAAGAAAGCAGAAATACTTTCAGTGTGTAGCGTGGTAGCAATATATCAAAATTACTAACAGCAAAGGACCCAAACTCCTTGAGCTGAGCTGATTAAAAAGTGTGCAAACACCATTTATAACACCGAAACAAACAAGAAGCCTGAAAGGGATGAAGGCTCCGCTTTGGTTTGTAGTAGGGCTTGTTTGCCTCGGGTCTGGAGCCGTGAGTGTATCACGGACAGAGTTAAAAACAAATGATTAATATCAAGTACGATATGCACAAGATGCTCTGCTTCTGAAGGAGAAGTAGGAAGACTCTCAGGGGATTTTTGTAGGATCTGAAAGCATGAGGTGGTTCAGATTTAGCAACAGCGAGATCTAGCTGGAAGTCAATAAAGAACTAGCAAAGTTTTTGAGGACACAACGCTTGTCCTCCAGTGAACTTTGCTGCCTGGCATGCTGTGGAAGGTGAATTCCAGCCTTGCAGTGGCACCTTTGTGGTCCTGAGAGAAGACATGAACATCAGGATATCCCGGCTTCCTCTTTGCTTGTAAAATAGGAAGATAATCAAGCCTTCTTCCCCTCGACCTCAGCCGGCCCCACTGGTACTTCACCAGGGCAGGGATGGTCTCCTGTGGCATGGCCCAGGGTCTGACAGTCTCGCAGACCATGATGAAGGATTCTTTTTCATCCCACTGCTTTATGCTGCTCTCAGGGGAAATAAGGAGGGTTTGTGTTGCCCAGGTGTGAAGTGGCAGAGATCTGCTCTGTGCTGTTTTGGAAATGTTCCCTTTTTTGGCCAGAGAAACAGCTCTGCATCTTGCAAAGGAGTTTGGTAAAATGGTGATGTTTTCTCCTTCGTAAACACCCTGAGTATTGGAAAATAGTCTCATTTCCAGCCACTTTTTGCTACCAGAACCGCAAATCTGCTTTCCTTTTGTGAATGATCACAACCTGCTGGAGGCTTTCTGAATAGAGCAGAGCAGTGCACCCCAGGGAGCCACCGAGCATCCCACCCACTCCAGCCACCAGCCCTTGGGATGGCGCACCCAGATCCAGAGCAAAAAGAGACCTCATCACATTTGGGCTGAAACCCGGGTACAAAGACCTCTAAAACTGGCTCTGTTCAGGCTTGAGATTTGATGCAGCCTTTAGCCAGGTCATTAAGACCAACACCAGCTGATGACAAACACACAATGACAAAAAAGAAACAGGGTCTCTGATCTTGCCAGCTGCCTTGGCATTTCTCGTGCCTTGCAGTGCTCAGACCCGTGCCTCCCCCCTCTGCCGGTCAATCCCAACAGCACTGGATTGCCCCAAAGCTGCTCTTCTCCTCTCTTCAAAAGAGGAGATGTAGAGGGGACAGGAGCAGGGGTCATAACGAGGTTGATCAGAAGAAAGAGTAGGGCCTTGTTTCAAATGTAATTATTTTCAAGTGATGCCGAAAAAGCCAAGCCCTCTGTTCCACCATCTCCTCTTAAAAGCTGGTAAGTTTTGTTGTGTTTTTAATATGGTCATAACCCCATTTTATATAGAAGGGAAAATGCTGGCTCCCCATGGCTTTCATGTATTTTCATATTGGTGTAATTCAAACAATATGATGACTCAACTTGACGTCTTTTCCCGGCTGCAGTGGGGCTTGTGGTAATCAAGAGTTTACACTTTATTGGGATGCCTGACAGAGCAGCAGAAAACACCACAGAGTCCTAATGAAGGCCAAGAGTGGACATCCTGGGTGACTCAGCTCAGCAAGGACACCTCTTACCCCAGGTAGGTGCCATCCGGCCAGGTGAGCCACCCAAAAAGCTGCCATCTCCACCCCGTGAGATGCAGTCATGCAAAGGGCCTCCACAAGCACATGCAGAGAGACCGAACACAAGTCAACTCCACTCCCACTGCAATATTGGAGAAGAAAGCAGAGGTCCGAAGGATCTATGCTACTTTCCCAGCACCCTGGAAGTTGGCTTGGTGCCACCCCAAAGCCACTGTGAATTCTCCTCTTAACAATAATTCTCAGAGCATGAGTAGCGTCAGTGTTTTGTTCCAGTGAGGACAAGAAGCATTCGCAGTCTGGGTTTAATTACAATTGGAGGAGGAAGGACAACCAAACTTGAAGAATTGAGGTTGAGAAGATAGAGGTGAATAAAAAATGGGTGTCTTGGAAGCACAGGATGTCTCTGTGCCATTGCATTTGTGTGAGCTTCCAGACGGAATCATCTTAACACAACTGCATGTCTTTGTGTGGGGTGGATGCACATCCCCGTACACGCACACATCTAAGAGGCAGGGTTGGTAGCACAACCTATTATTAAGCTTGCCAAACATTTCCAATTATAAAGCCCTGTTTTCAATTGCTAATAACTTTGTTAAACTTAAACCACTTGGGCTGCAATTTTCCATGCCAAGTGTCTGCCTTGGGCTGAATTTTTTGTTATGCATTTTTTTTTCTTCTTTTTTAGCCATCAGCCAAACCAAAAAGGTTCAGCTGTTTCAGAGGACATGGCTAGGAAAAATACCAAAAAAAAAAAAATACTCACAGATTCACATGGGGTTGGAAGGGACCTCTGGAGGTCATCTAGTCCACCCCCCCTGCCAAAGCAGGTCCACCCAGAGCAGGTTGCACAGGAACGTGTCCAGGTGGGTTTTGAATGTCTCCAGAGAAGGAGACTCTACCCCCGGGGCAGCCTGTTCCAGGGCTCTGCCACCCTCAAAGTGAAGAAGTTCCTCCTCATGCTTAGATGGAACTTCTTATATTCAAGTTTGTGCCCACTTCCTCTTGTCCTGTCCCTGGGCATCACTGAAAAAAGACCAGCTCCATCCTCTTGACACCTACCCTTTAAGTATTTATAGGCATTGATCAGATCCCCCCTCAGTCTTCTCTTCTCTAGACTAAAAAGACCCAAGTTCCTCAGCCTCTCCTCGTAAGGGAGATGCTCCAGACCCCTAATCATCTTTGTAGCCTTCTGCTGTACCCTCTCCAGCAGTTCCCTGTCCTTCTGGAACTGGGGAGCCCAGAACTGGACACAGTGCTCCAGATGGGGCCTCACCAGGGCAGCCCTCCTGCTTTAGAGAAAGGACTGCGAATCTGCAAGTAGTGGAAAATCTTGTCAAATTTGACAGAGAAAAATTGCTCTGAAAACCCTTTTTATACCCAAGCAATACCTCTTACAGCTCTGTAACTCTGTCTTTCCTGGGCATGGCAGGAATATTTTGGACACGTCTTTCCTCCTGGCCTTGGCAGATTGTTTGGGACCGCTCCATCACAGCCCAGCTGCACTCAGAGGGAGGAGCAGAGGACCTGGTCTTTTTTCAGCCCAACTCTAGCCCCAGCCATCATCCTTCCCTTCCCAAAGGCAGCCATCCTTGCCCTAACCCATCTCTCCTCTCTCCATATCCCACACTCTGCATTTTTCAGTCCCAACAAGGAATGCAAAGCCATGTGCAGCGTAAAAATATAGTCCTTCCTTATAAAACCCATGTGATAGCAAAGATGTGTCTTTGTCCCTCCTCCCTCCATGCAGCAGTACCTTCAGGATCCCTGGAGTTTGCCCACTTATTAATAGCACTAACATTCACATCTGGTTCAGATTGGTTTATGTGGATGGGATTTAATAACAAATATGTTCTCCATTAATGCTAGCCCTTGCCGTGCCTGCATTCACTAACAGGCTTACGTATTTTCTGATCGGATCAGATGTTCTCTGTGGTTTGTTTGTCAGATTTTCTGTTTGGTGACTTTCTTCAAGCAAGTCAGGTCTGAAATGTAAAACATGCAGAGAGTAGCACGGAGCCACCAGCACCAGCAGGTTGAGAGAAAACAAAGCCAGACGGGCGTTCTGCAGCCCCACTTCTCCTGGATTTACAGACCCCTGGCCTGATACACCATGGATATGCCAAAACACCCTTTGCCACCCCCGGGAGGTCCACGTTCCCCTTTGCATCGCGCTCCTGGGAGACGTTGGACACGTGGCAAACGACACTTGTGTACCTCTGGGACTCAGAGAAGGCCTTCAACAGCATGGAAATACAGCTGAAAAATTCATTCACACGGGCAGGTGTGTGAGATTTCAGCTTGACAGAACTAAAAACAAAAGGTGCAGAGTACTAAGCAGCCATGCTTCTTAGAAGGTGAAGGAATCACTGAAATAATCCAGGTCTAGATCCCCTAACATCTACATAAAAGAAATGCTACAGTTCACAGAGGATCATAAAACTGGAGATGCTGCAAAAAGCACAGGAAAGGATATTAGGAAAAATTTTTTCACTGAAAGGGTTATCAGCCATTGGAATGGGCTGCCCAGGGAGGTGGTTGAGGCACCATCCCTGGAGGTGTTCAAAAGACAGGTTGATGTAGTGCTGGGAGGTATGGTTTAGTGATGGTGATGCTTCTTGTTTGTTGTGCGGGTGTCTATTTTTGTCAGTGAGGTTGACGGTTGGACAAGATGATCTTTAAGGTCCCTTCCAACCTAGAAGATTCTGTGATTCTGTGAAAGGGGGAAAAGAAAACAGGGAGCTTTGTTAATGGCTTTTCAGGTGGGTCTTCCCATGCACAAGTGTGGAAAGAGAGCTGGGCTGAAAGGACACGATGTGATGATGGCTGATAAGGGGGTTGGGACGTAAGGTTGAGGCTCGAGTCAGTATAACTCAGGAATATTCCAGAGATGAAAGAAGCCAGAGATGGGAAAATCAGGAGCCCTGCAGTGGGGCCAGAAGCTGGTAGATAGGAAGTGGTAATGCAAACACAGCGGCTCCCAGCAGGGTAGGCAGGCTCTTATCAATGAAGAATAACACATCGGTGGGCCAAAAGACAGATACAGAAATACAGGTCCTTCCACACTGCAGTGAGGAGAAAATGTCAAACCTTATTCTGCTTTCTGGGGAAAATGCATCACCCCATGATGTACTGAAAACACAAGTCCTCCTGTAGTGGTTATTTTGAAAGACACCACCACCTCCCCCAACAATCCCCTTCCCACAGATAATTCCATTTAATTGCTGAGAAAATACATTTTCTACTAGGGAGAAAAATCCCAGAAACATGTTTTCTGATAAAAACACCCCTACCTTTTGGAGCAAAAGCATCTGCCCAAAGCCCACCATCCCAGCAAGGGACACACAACCCCCAGCACAGTAGCAGCAGAATTCAGCCTGAGGCAAAGCCGTCAGCTCCCACCTCATATATTCAGGAGGCCCAGAGGGAAACCCACAGCAGGTTCAGGCACTGAAATATTGTCTGAAAAAAAAAAAAAAAAAAAGATGTTTTCTTTTTTTTTTCTCTTCAGGGTGGAAGCTGTTCTGCCCCCAGACAAGGTGTGCTCTGAGTCAGCCAGCAGGATTCATGAAAGATAACAGCTCTGGCTATCCTGCAAAACGTGAACAGGCAGTGCTGTTCTGCTTTCAAGCAGCTTTTGGAGCGCTGAGCCTACACACTGGTTAGAGCTATTCAGCTTGTGGGCAACCCAACAGAAGGAATTGGAGTTTCTTGAAGAAGTTCCTTGCTTTTCTAAACTCATGGCTACCCAGGCAAGAGCTAATAGACCCAGATTTTCCCCTTCTCGCCTTCTGAGCTGACCAAACACAAGCCAAGACTAATCCAGAACTCTTATGGCCATCATACCTTGGACACTCTCAGCTGACCACCTCTGGCCAGACCTGGCTACAGAGAGGTCCACTTTCCCTAGCTGAAGTTGTGCTGATCCCCTATTTTGCAGCCCCAAAGGGTGTAACTGGAGATCAGGGAGAGCTGCTGCTCCCCTGCAGACATTTCAGCTGGAGACATTGCATGGGGCAAGGTGGAGACCAGCAGAGACTGAAACAAGCACCCAGAGCCCAATAAGCTCTGCAATGAGGAGGTCCCTGGTGCAGTGTGATGTTCATGGATGCATCCACCAAAGCCATCTGCTCTGCGAGACCCCACCTGGAGCACTGTGTCCAGCTGTGGAGCCCTCAACACAGAAAGGACATGGACCAGCTGGAACAGGTGCAGCGGAGGGCCACGAAGATGATCAGAGGGATGGAGCACCTCTCCTAGGAAGACAGGCTGCGGGAGCTGGGATTGATCAGCCTGGAGAAGAGAAGGCTCCGGGGAGACCTTATAGCGGCCTTTCAATCCCTGAAGGGTGCCTATAGAAGAGCTGGGGAGGGACTCTTTGCCAGGAAGGGTAATGATAGGACAAGGGGAAACGGTTTTAAATTGGAAGAAAAAAGATTCAGATTAGATCTCAGGAAGAAATTTTTTACTATGAGGGTGGTGAGGCACTGGAACAGGTTGCCCAGGGAAGTTGTGGCTGCCCCATCCCTGGAAGTGTTCAAGGCCAGGCTGGATGGGGCTTTGAGCAACCTGGTCTGGTGGGAGGTGGCCCTGCCCAGGGCAGGGGGGTTGGAACTAGATGATCTTTGAGGTCCCTTCCAACCCAAACCATTCTGTGATTCTATGATCTATGATTCTATTATCTTGGTCCCAGGGGAAGCACAACTCGCAGAGCTGCCCATGAAGGACAGCCCTTTGGAGCTACTGCAGACAGAAGAATGTGTATCACCACGAGGGAGAACTTAACCCGGCTCCCTCATCTTTCAAATGCCAGGTGGGAGGTTTGACCTTGGGCAGCAGACCCAGGGACCATCCCACGGCGCAGACGCACATGTGGCCACGCAGAGGAAGATGAAGTGCTTTTGCCTGTGACCCCGAGCGAGATGGCAAGCCCCAGTTGGCCAGGGTATTCCAATACCCACTTGTGGGTTTGTAAGCTGTCCTCTGGGTAGGATTTCCAGGCACACGGCGTCATCTCTTTCACACTTCTGGAGCAGGGCTATAAATTACGGCGAGAGTCCCTGTAACTTCAGCCCAATCCCTCCACACTCCTGGCGCCTGCTGGGTTGTTGTTGTTGCTGTTGTTGTTACAGCTACAGCTCCAAAGGGGGAACGCCTGATGTACATCTGGGAAGGGACTTTTCTAGCTGTTCAGCAAAGCGGTCACAAATAGGAAGAAACTGCAGTTTCCTACAATATTTAGCATTATATAGGCCCTCAGCAGTGCCACACTTTACTTCTTCATTTCTAGCATCCCCCTTCGAGAGCTCTACCCCACTTCATCATCATAAACATGTCAACAATCAGTCCCCGTGGAGGGCTCTGCTGTTTGTTCTTTGGCTCACATGGAGAAGGCATGTCCCTGCTCCAGCCCCCCCAGCACACATTTCTCTATGCTCAAAGGGGCCGGAGTTGGAACGTGGCCATCTTCTGGCTCCCGGACCTTGATAGTTAAGGAAAAAGGAGCAGGGAAAAAAAAAAAAAAAAAAAGAAAAAAAGAAAAAAAGCAAGGAACATGAACTTGATAAATACGATCAGCTGCCGGGAACGTGCCTGAAGCCTCCTGCTGCTGTTGTTGACATCAGAAAGCCGCGGAGCCCGGGAGACGCGAGGAAGTTTTATTGTCTGGCTCCTACCGGGAGCAGGCCGTGGCCGTTCCAGCCGCCTGGTGCTGCCCGGCGCGTCCTCCAGCGCCCGCCTGTCACCAGGAGAACAGGACATCAGTTCTCACCTCCCGGACCCCTCGGCCAGGGGGAGGCTTCCCGCTGCCTCTCCCAAAGCCTCACAACAACTTTTTTTCTTTTTTTTTTTTTTTTCCTTTTCACAGAAACCAGCCACCGCCATGACGTTTTCCCAGACTAATTTTTTATTACACCTGAAGCTTTCCCGTCAGCCACCTGACAGCTCTCCGGTCTGCGAGGGCTGCTAATTGGGCTTAATTGTAGGGCCAGACAGGGTGCACCCAAGCACGGGGAGAGGTACTGCTTGAGGGTGCAGCTGTGCGTGGATGCTTCTTCTAGGGTGACTCCAGTCGGTGGAGCGGGGCAGCCCCAGTCACAGAATCACAGAATCGTAGTGGTTGGAAGGGACCTCAGAGATCATCGAGTCCAACCAACACAAAAAAAAAAAAACCCACCACCTAAACACACAACAACAACCACCAAACCAAAAACCATCACCCACCCACACAGCACCCCACCACAAACCAGTAATCTTGGGCACTAGAGCATGCCCTGAAGAACCAAGTCTACACGTTTCTTAAATACCTCCAGGGATGGTGACTCCACCACCTCCCTGGGCAGCCCATTCCAATGCTGGATAACCCTTTCAGTAAAGAAATGTTTCCTAATATCCAACCTGAACTTCCCCTGGCGCAACTTGAAGCCATTACCCCTTGTCCTATCATCTGTAACTTGGAAGAAGAGACCGACCCCCGTCTCTCTACAGCCTCCTTTCAGGTACTTGTACAGAGCGATAAGGTCTCCCCTCAAGTCTCCTCTTCCCCAGACTGAACAACCCCAGTTCCCTCAGCCTCTCCTCGTAAGACTTGTGTGCAGTCGAAAGCTATTTCATGTTTTAGGAAGAAAGAGGATCCAAAATGCGGTCAGCTGGCTCCCTCCAATTTGTGTTCCCCCTCCCGAGCTCAGCAAGGAAGTTCAGGCTTCCTTAAACTTCACAAGTTGGTCTATCAAAGGACCGGGAGTGAACCTTATGAAAAGGGATGAAGAAGAAAGCAAGCCTGTTCTAGTTAATAGATATATTACCTGAATACTAATTCAAGAAATGGAGCTGAAAAGAGGTGAAAACTCCTTTGGGGAAAAGGGAATCTGAAGCAAAGCATTATTTTAGCAGGGGCACGATGAATAATTTTGCAGTGACAAGTCATGAATATGCGTGATGAAGACAGAAATACCTGAGAAGATCCTACACAAACGCCCTTTCAGAGCTTTTTCATTCTTTTATTTTCTTCCAGCGTGCAATGCTTCCTCACTCTTTCAGGTATAGTACAGGAGGCAATTATTTTCTTCAGTATAGAGAGTTTAGGCCCCCTGAAAGGGGCTGGCTGGACAGTTATAAAGATGTAGGCACTCTCTGTGTACCCAGAACAAACTTCCCCAGTGCTTTGCTAAAAAATATGGTGCAACGTTTGGCTGGATGAAGCATGGTGAAAGAGCTCAATTTTCATGGCTCATTTTGTCTGGGACTTTTCTTTGGGGACAGCCAGCAAGAACACCGATTTTGATCATTTTCTTCTGATGTGGACAAAGTTATTCTGGGATTTGGGCTGAGACCGGCTCATTTTACAGGACTTTTAAGAGGCTTCAAAGTGCTCACCTGGAAAAGACAGTTTCCAAACCTGCCCCACTCCAAGCCAGCCAAATCCTGTCTCACATGAACTTTCAGCAGCAACGCATTCGGAAAAGAAAACCATCTATTCAGAAATGTTTTTTTATAAATTGTTTGTCATTCAGCTATGGCTGCAAGGGAATGCCTCCTCACCTCAAGTCTCTAACCTTTTTGTACAAAAATGTTCAGATCTCTCTTCAAAGTAAAATAATTTTTTTAAGAAAATAGGGGGGTTCTGTTAAAAAAAAACCTCTTTTCTTCCAAAATCACTAGAAAACCTTTAGTAGAAGCTACTCCTCCTCCCTCGTTATCCCAGAGACAGATTTAAATAGCACTCTCCTTTGCAAAAGATTTGTAAAGAGCCAGCCAACTCAGATAAAAGGCCACAGCTGAGTGTTTCTGTAAAGACACCAGTTGCACCATGAGTGACAGATATTTTGCTCTATCAGTAAGCCACGCCACGCCACAAAGTTCTTCTGCAAATGGAAGAAAAGTTGTCTTTGTGCAACCTGCCAGGGCTGTTCCCCCGCATCCAGGGAACGCAGGGCTCCCCATGGAGGACACATCGCTGCCTGGGATGGGCAGGAGAATGAAAGGCACAAATATCTTATCACAGAATCATAGAATGGTTCGAGTTGGAAGGGACCTTAAAGATCATCGAGTTCCAACCCCCCTGCCATGGGCAGGGACACCTCCCACCAGACCAGGTTGCTCAAAGCCCCATCCAGCCTGGCCTTGAACCCCTCCAGGGATGGGGCAGCCACAGCTTCTCTGGCCAACCTGTGCCAGTGTCTCACCACCCTCACAGGAAAGAATTTCTTCCTAGTATCTAATCTAAATCTCCCCTCTTTCAATTTAAAACTATTATCCCTCGTCCTATCGCTCCACTCCCTGATAAAGAGTCCTTCCTCATCTCTCCTGAAGCCCCTTTTAGGTCCTGGAAGGGGATATAAGATTACCCCTGGAGCCTTCTCCAGGCTGATCAACCCCAACTCTCAGCCTGTCCTCATACGAGAGGTGCTCCAGCTCTCTCATCATCTTTGAGGCCCTCCACTGGACCCATTCCAACAGGTCCATGTCCTTCTCTTTGAGCACACAGCTTCTCACTGCTATCACCAGCCTCTGCAAGTATCAAAGGGTGAAATACAGCTCCATGCTGTACCACTGGTGCACAAACCCAGCCCTCCACAACTGTGTTACTTACAACCCCTCAGCGCAGCAGCAGCCGTGTTAGGGGAGCATTCCCAGTTCTCTACAGGCTTTAATCCCTGTCTCTCCACTCGGCGCCTTCCCCAGCTCCCCAGGAATGATCTGCTACAGGACAAGCCCTCACACCTGAGCACACACCTGAGCACACACCTGAACTCAATTCCAGGCACCTGCGATCCCACACATGTCCCTGCAGAAACCTGCACCCAGAACTAGGTTACTTCACACATACCTGGTCCCTAAATTCTCTCCTGCAGTTCCCTGAACAGCCTTTCCTATGAAAGCTGAAAGAAAATAAACTTTCATGACCATCTTTATTATACCATTTAAATATTGTTTACCACCTGTTTCATTTCCATGTTAACATGTGACATTAATGTGGAGCCAGGCTAACCCCTCCTTTGTCATCAAATCGTTGCGCTTAGATCAACCAAGACAAAAACCTTTTTTTTTTTTTTTTTTTCCCTAAATACTTTCTTCTCCACGCTAGCCACGATTCTTGGCACAGACGCCTGCGAGAGGAGCTTGGAGGAAATGAATAATATTTTTGATTCTAGAGAAACAAACGCCAAAAGTCAATTTGGAGAAGCTAATCCAGCTTCAATTGACTCATGTGTTTGTCAAGATGCTGTGATGCTGCAGAGCCCCGGCGAAAGGAAGAAGCTGTGATTTCAAACTGCGTAAACTGTTGATCTTTTGCATTGTTCGGGCTTTTGCAATCAGATCTGTATTTCAGTTAATAAAAAAATAAGGCAGTTACTCAACATTTTTTGTATATTCAGGGCAGCAAGCAGACCAGCTCTCACAGACAGCAGCCAACTGCCTCCAGTAAAGCCCAGTTAAACGCAATCACATGCAGCTCCCCCGTCCGACGCGGCAGCATTCCTGCAAAAGCGGTCCTCCCTCATGAAACCTGAAAACCAGATCCTAATTTTTTTAATTCATCCAGCAGTAGCTCACCCTGGTTTAATTGCACCCCCCTACAAATTGATGCGTCGCTTCGTGTCCAGACGGAGGGAACCCAAACTCCACCTCACAGCTGTCAGCAGAAACACACTGAGCAAGCACCAAACAGCCCCATCTGACACACAGCTCTGTCTTCTACCTGTGATCTTCCAAGCCTTAACTTGCATGATACCAGAAGGGTTTAAGGTCTCACTGGAAAAAAAAAAAGCTCTATTTACTGCCTGGGAAGTCACACACAGGGTATTATTTTAGTGGTCTGTCAACACAAAGCTTCAGTCTGACTGGGGTTGTGCCATCCCAGGCATATATTAATGAATCACTCCAACAGAAGCCGGAGCATCTTAATGCAACCATCCTTTTAAAAAATCAATCAGAATTAAATGTAAACCGCAAAACCAGTAAGTGAATGTATTGTTAAGAGGTTTTGATTAAAGCTTTTGAAATTAAAAGGATCAGACTGAGGATCAGAGAAACATACCGCAAAATCATCAAAAGAAGATGAGGAGCAGATTTTGTAGCCCTTGCTCTTGAGGGAGATAAATCAGTGCTTTATATTTTAAGGAGGGAAAGGGCTGCAAAGCTTGGCCTTTGATGCACAGAAGATGTTCTTTACTGATCTCGAGTCCTTGAAGCCAATTAATCCTTTGGTGTCTCCCTTATGAGGAGTCTCTGGCAGCAGGAAAGCTGCCCCTGACAGAGGTTTCTCTCCTGTCACTTGGCTGGACGTGCCAGGGTGACTTTCAGCACACCACCAGCCTGGTGACAAGCGGCCAGACCCTGCAGGTCACCCACCTCTAACTGCTGGAAGCAGAGAAGGGTTTTTATAAAGCGGTGCTTCCACCGAGTGAGAGAATTGCTTATGTTGCCTGACGGGTACACTTTAATACTTTTATGTCATAAAACTGCTTGCACTGAATTTCTTACAGAATAACAGCGGTGTGTCATATCCTGTTTTTTTACAGGAAACCTTAAGCATTGACATGAATTTTTGTTTTCAATCACACGATAAATGAGTGAAGATCATTAGCCCTGTAGGCGCTTCAACATGGTCAAACCCTCGTCAAACCCCAAATCCCCATTGAAACTCCATCCTTCTCTTTATCTACCAAACCTTCTGTTTGTATCCTAATTTTATCTAAAATTTACCCCTTCCTCTGGTGTGTAGGTGTAAAAACTGAGCACTGGATACAGCCTTTGGATCTGTCCATGTATACACCATCGGAGCTGAACGCAGTGCCATGTAACTGCCCTCTAGCAGCTATAAAGAACCAGCGATTCCAGCACGGAGCTCTAAATCCAGATGGTAGTTTACAGATAGTCTTGCAGTTCAATTTCGGTAAACTTCTCATTCTTAGCCTACCCAAAAGCCACAGAAGTTAATCCCCTTTGCAATATGCCTCTGCTAAACTGACCCCTGGTTAAACACGTGCTTGAAGAAGCCACCTGAATTCTTCTATATTTATCGCACGTTTAAAAGCCATATTTATAAGTGACAGAGCAAAACAAAACAAAACCAAAACAAAAATAGGTTCTCTGCTGAGAATTTATGTGGCAAGCTTTGCCCCAGAGTGTGTTTTTATAGCCTGGTTATAAACCCCTGGAAACAGAAGGGTATATAATGGAAACACTGACAGATCCTTACCTAGAATATTGCAAATGAGTGCACCATAAAAATGACTAATTACAGATATTGTAAAACTCAGCTCAGCTCTCAGGCTCAGCTGCTGGGCTGGAGGGGGGAGATGCAGACAGTGATAACAGAGGGCTCTGCCTCTGCTCCCCGTTGGCTTTCCCCACATACAAATGGGGAGCTTCTAGTTTTGACCCTTCATTAACCACCACGACCACAACAGGAAACGTTTTTTGTAATGTTGTGACCTTAATGGCAAGAAGAGTGTTTGGGTGTTACCTGCCCTGCAAAAAAACCCTACCCTTGTTCACTGCCTGCAACAAATCATTGGCATGTCCACCCATAAAGTCCCAAGCAAGTTCCAGCTTTGTAGACCTCCCTACTACAGCTGGGGCTTGAGGATGTGTTAGATCCTGTCCTGAAAACTCAGAATCCTCTCAGTATCTTTGCCTGGTTGATGAAGCAGGGTCTGAAGACCAGCACAGAGGGACAAGGTGAGGAGCTGGGAGCTGCCTGGGTGGAGTCCCTGCTCCTTGCAGGGAGGTTGGACTAGATGACCTTTGAAGTTTCCTTGCAATCCAAACCATTCTATGATTCTATGAGTCGAGATGACCTTTGAATCCAAAGGTCCAATCCAATCCATTCTATGATTCTATGAGTCTGTCCACATTAGGACACATGGGAATTAGGTAGTTATTGCACTGGGGCTGGCCCCACTGAAAAAAAGACCAAAAATAAATAGAGACTTGATGGCACTGAGCATCCATGCATCAGCAGGGGAAAGTTAATTGGGTTTATGTGTGCGGAGAAGTGTAGTTATTGTAAGCAATGATTTCTGCATGATTGCAGAGATGGTGCATTTGCTCTGTGTCTCATGGATGGGGTCTGCACAGCTACTGCCAAATTGGGAAACGGCTCGGTGCCAGGCTCTGCCATTCCAGTGTGGTCCTAAGAGCCAGTGTCCCCTGGGAGCTGCTCCCTCACAGCTGTTGAGAAAGCACCCTGCATCCTTTCCACCCACGCTGGAGATGCTAATGTCAAAGTTGCAGGCAGCAGGCACCGGGCTTGAGAGAAGATCAGAATCAGAATCAGAATCTTCTAGGTTGGAAGGGACCTCAAAGATCATCTTGTCCAACCGTCAACCTAACTGACAAAAATAGACACCCACACAACAAACAAGAAGCATCACCATCACTAAACCATACCTCCCAGCACTACATCAACCTGTCTTTTGAACCCCTCCAGGGATGGTGCCTCAACCACCTCCCTGGGCAGCCCATTCCAATGGCTGATAACCCTTTCAGTGAAAAAATTTTTCTTAATATCCAGCCTGAACCTCCCCTGGTGTAACTTGAGGCCATTTCCTCTCGTCCTGTCGCCTGTGACTTGGGAGAAGAGACCGCCCCCCACCTCTCTACACCCTCCTTTCAGGGAGTTGTAGAGAGTGATAAGGTCTCCCCTCAGCCTCCTCTTCTCCAGGCTGAATAACCCCAGCTCCCTCAGCCTCTCCTCATAAGACTTGTGCTCCAGACCCCTCACCATCTTTGTTGTCCTCCTCAGAGAAAGACATCCTCCAGCTTTCTTCTTTCTCTGTCCTCCTCCCCTATGGTGGGGAAACACCCTCCTTGGAAGTGATGGTACCTCCATCACCCTCTGAGCCTGGGTGCATCACCTGTACACTGGGCACTGCCTTCCATGCCTGGCTGGGCTGGACACAGAGCCCTGCACACCGTCCCTCTGGTGCCTGTGGAAGCCCCATCGCCAAGGTCACAGCAGGCTGATCTGAGATGCTGGCAGCTGCATCCATTAGGAAAAATAAGTGGAGCCGGTCAACTTTACAAGAGCTGGTTGAATTGTTGTTACACCGGAGGGGGCCGCAATTACAATAAAGGCCTCAGCAACAACAAGGGGACAGACCCTGGCCATGGACACCCCGAAGGCCCAAAGATAAAGGGTTGGATTACACAAAGCAGCCTCTCATTATCCACTCCTTGATACTGGTTGGTAACTTTATTTTTTAAGGAATCCCTTAATTAGGTTTTACAGTGCATAGGTTAGGCATTTTCCAGCAAGAGCTTTATTGTAATGGGTTGCACATGTTCTCGTACTGTACGGCGAAATGAAACTTAGCTACGGGGCATTTCCTTCCGTTGCTCTTGCTGGGGAGCAGCTTTAACCTCTTTGCAGACACAAAGCCATATTTCACTCCTGAGAGGCCACAGCAGCTCCCCACTCCCAATCACTTGGGTCATTTCAACCCTTAACTGTGCGGCCAACTCGCAAATGTGCTGCGGGAGCAATCCTGAGGGGGCAGGGGAGAGGGGAGGCAGAGATGGAAAAGACCCAGGAGGTCAAAACCCAGCAGTTCCTCACTGCTAGCAAAGCCCAGGGGTCTCCCAAGGAGGAGCCCACGATCCTTGGCTCTGCAACACATTGCTGGTGGCTGCATTGCTGACCATTGCTAGGGGAATCATCTGGAGAACCTCCTCCAAAGACATCATTGCTATATTTCTGTGTCACATTTCAATGCACCAAAGTCAGGACTGGTTTGGAGAAAAGAAAAAAGCAGTTTCACAGGAATGAAGACATGATTCACAGGTAAAAGAGACAAACCAGATTGGGATGGCCAGCTATTTGGATGGGATTTGTCTGCAGTCACCGGCAGTAGTAAGATGTTCTCCTGACCCTGGACTCTGGAGATGGGTTACTGAGGGCAACCAGAGCTACTTATCATAGAATCATAGAATGGTTTGGGTTGGAAGGGACCTTACAGATCATTGAGTTTCAACCCCCTGCCATCGCAGGGACACCTCCCACCAGACCAGGTTGCTCAAAGCAGGGACACCTCTCACTGAACCAGGTTGCTCAAAGCCCCATCCAACCTGATCTTGAATGCTTCCATGTAGTTTTTTTTCAGCTGGAGGTTGCTGTGAGACTAAAGAAATGAAAACTGTATTGGGGAGCGTGAACACTGCTAGGTCACAGAAGTTACTCATGGATTCCTCTATTCAGCCCACCAAGCTGCTGATCATGTAGTTTTTTTCAGCTGGAGGTTGCCGTGAGACTAAACAAATGAAAACTGTATTGGGGAGCATGAACGCTGCTAGGTCACAGAAGTTACTCATGAATTCCTCTATTCAGCCCACCAAGCTGCTGATGTAGTATGACCACCAGAAACAAACCTCCAGCTATGGCTTAAGTGTAGGGAATTTACCCCAGATTTTGTTATCCAGCCCAAAAATTGAAAACTTATGACCATTTTCCAGTGTGAAAACAGTGATATCACAGAGGACTTCCATGTGGCAGACTCAGATCAGCCAGAGACAGCTCAGGACGCAGCATGAAGTGCTGGGATGTCTTGCTACAGGATGTTGTAGGAAAAAATAAGTTTACTTGGGTTCAAAGGGCCAGTGGACAAATTCTTGGAAGAAAAAATCCTCCAAGGTATCTTAAATACCTAAGTAACCACAGTGTGCTTGGTTTTCCTACAAACTCTTTCCATTGTTTGGATACCAGAGCTACAGAAATAGTTTCTCTGGCAGGTCCTCTGTGAAGAGGCTGAGAACCTGCACAGCTCAGCACATCTCTGCCCTGCCTGATGAGTCAGGGCAGGGAAGCCTAATTAGCCAGGTCTCAGAAACTTCAACCTGCAGCAGAGGACTCCGCTTCTGCGCCCCAGCAGCTCCAGCAGCTAACACAGCTAAAATATGCTTTACTCTTAAAGCTGCTGTTGAGGGATTAAACCTCAGCCCCAGAAGCAATCGGGGATGTGACAGCTCCGTGTGTGCACCAGGAGCCCGGCTGAAATGACATCTGTGTAAGTGTTTCTAGGAGCAGGAATTTGCAGCTGGGTTTTCCCCGGTACCCGCTCCTGTTTGCACTTGGACCTTTGAAAATCAGGCTATTAGTACGCTCACACCGAAGAAGGGAATTTATGTTGTCTTCATGCTTTAAGCCTGAATTTGTCCTGAGGGAACAGTAGCAGAAAAACCAGCCATTTATTTTTAATAGACACCAGTGTCGTTACTTAGGTCTGGTGAGCTTAAAGGATTGAGAGGTGAATGATATCATCAAGGAAGCAATTTCTTTCTTTACTTTTTTTTTCATTCATCTAAGAAAAGAAAAAAAAAAGTCCTGCACAGGAATACAATACGAGAGCCTTGCTATGGTTTGTAAAAGCTTCCCCCCAGGACTGCAGACCTCATTTGTCTTCTCTCCTGTCCCTTCCCCAAGGCACAAACTTCCCTCCTTGTGCTGCCCACCCTCTGCCTTCAAGAAATTAACCAGGTGATGGCAGAGGTGCCTGCAAACCCCCACATTCCTCTCTCCCCAAAAAAACAGAGAAGCCCTTCTCAGAGAAGGAGGAGTCAGGATTTATCTGCAGCGACACCCCCTCGGCCCAGGCTGGCATCAGGGAGAGGAGGCCCCCACCCCAGGACACCTTGGGGTCACCGCAGGCCAGTCAGAGGACCTCAGCTTAGCTGTGACCTTGCAGGAGCCCTTGCAAATCACATCTGGAATGTGTTTCAGCTTCAAGAGCAATAAATGAAAACACTGAACACAACAGGGTCGAGGCGAAGTTGTTTGAAAGAAAAGGTAATGCTTTGACCCTGATTTGGCCCGTGACATGTCTGGTTATTCCGCCAAGAACTGGAGAAGTGTGGCTTGAGATGGGTAAAGGATAATAAGCTCTTTTCTCATAAAATAATATAATTCATTTCAAGCTTCAGTGGCACCCAAGAATGGGAAATGTGACTTCCCCACACTCCAAGCTGCTCCTTTTCTTTTGTCTCCAGACATCCAACAAGGGAAGGAGAGCTCCAGTGGGTTCACACAGAAACAATCAAGATCAAGCAAGTTCATGCCGTTTTTCAAGCAGCTTGGTAAATCCTGATTTGAGAAAAATTAGAAAAAGACTAGTTTAATTTATAAACTATCAACAAATGGAAATCCAATTTATAGTGACAGCATCAAGATAAAAATGACACGTGGCCTCTTTGTCATTTTTCCTTTACTTTTCACCACCATGGGTGTGATTTCAGCAGCCTGTTCCCTAAAACAAGAGGGGTCCCTTTGACAGGATGTGGTAGGACTGGCTGGATGTACCACCCCATACCTCCCTCTCCATCGTCGCAACCCGGGGTCACAAGGAAAAGTGCACTGAGTGGTCCCAGCATTCCTCTGAGGATACCCATAATCAGAAGTTATTTTCCCCTTTCCTGATGTGGCAAAATCCACTTTTTCCTTAGGAAAGCATTTGCTTGCAGATGAGGTGAAGAGCATCCCTCTACATGAGCCAATGTTTCTTTTATTTTTCAAGCACACCTGGAGTAAAGCCTCTTGAACCTGAAGAGTTCAGGTCTGGATTTGGAAGTTTGCCCTTGCCCAGCTGATGCCACTTATATTTCCATTTATATTTCACTGTGAGCACTCAAAGACAATTTCTTCTATCAGGTCCATTAATTCATTGCTTGGATGGATAGTTTTCCAGTTAGAAAGGCAATAGCTCCCAGTTGTGAGTTTTCCAGCAGCAGGGCCCATTTCAGAGCTCTCTGCCTTCTCGTGCCCTTGCTGGCCCCAATCTGCAGGTTTCTGCTGTGTCCTTTTGGACTCTTCTTGGAGGCCTCACCCCACCTCACATCAGTGAAAATATGGGGAATTCAAGGCAGGGAACTCCCACCAGAACAATGGAGGGGCTTTCAATCCAGAATATGTTACTGCTGTGGCTGAGAGAGTTGAAGGGAGCAGAAGACAGTGATGGGCACAACAGGCTGGACCATGGTGTTGGAGCCATTACAGGATGGCATCATCCAGCTGCAAGGGAGAATCCCTGTCACCACTTTTCATGGGCAAGGGCTGCAGGAGGCTGCCAAGAAAGCGATGCCCCAGCACTGAGGTTTTTGTATCTCCATGCTGCAGTGCCTGGAGAGCCCCAGATTTCCATGGTTTGGTTCCCCCTGTGTGGCTGGGTAGGTCCACAGACATCTAGCCCTCCTCACTCCATGTCTACTGGAATTTCACTATATCCATGTCTCAGTGTTGTGTCTGTCTCATTATTTTATAAAGGGGTTTTATGTCTTCCGCTTTGAGCCTGGTTTGTTACTACATATAGGGAGGGGAGGGAGAAGAAAAATGACTTGTCGGAGGCTGGCGCATGAACGGAGCACACCACAAGCAACCAGCTCCCTGTTTTCACTGCAGCAGTGTCAGGCAGTATCTCACCAGCTTTTTCTGCCTGATTTTTAAATTAAAAAAGAAAAAAAAAGAAAAAAAAAAAAAAGCCTGACCACCCTCCTGCTGAATAACTGGCTTACAGAAAGCTGTCGCTTTTTCTCCGAAAGGATTGAGAAACAGGGGCTTTCAATAGCTTCTTTGTGCAATTTTATTTCGCAGCTTCCAGCCCAAGAGAGCATTTCCTGACCCGTGAGGATATGCTGCCCTCTTCCAGTCTGGGACACTGCAGCTCAGCAGTGCCATGGAGACACATCTCCACAGATCTGCAGGATTAACCCAAAGAATCAGTAATCCCCCGCTTCCACAGGTCCAGTTTCTCTCAGCAGGTAGGCAGGGGATTAAACAGAATTCATTTAAAGCATAAGGGACGAGGATCGTGTTCAACCAGGCTCTTCCTGACCTCACGCCCCCCATCTGCCCCCTCTCCTGCCCAGTTTGCAATGGTGAGCCACTCCACCACCACACACTAACCCCTGATACTTCTCCTCACCTTCCCCATCATTCAGGAAGGAGACCTCCTTCCACACCTAAAGAATCCTATAAAGAACAAGAAAATCCTCTAATATTTTTTACTAAAATGCCATTATCTCAGAGCCTCCACTAGGAATTTGAGTGGTTTTGAGGGGGAGAGAACATCAGGAGCCTGCCTTGCCCAGTTAAGAGCTGTGAGTCTTTTTCTCCCCTTCGTGCAAGGGGGACAGATGAGGACTTTCCAGCCCCGAGTGTGACACGGGGTTGTCACACCTGCTGCTCTCACAGGTGCCTGTGTGCCAGGAGATCCCCTCCAGCAACTCCCCTCTGACTGCTCTTATCAGCTGCTGAAGATTAGAGGGACCTTGGAAAAGAAACTTCAAGGAAAAAGGGAAGGGGAGAATTGCATTTCAAAGAAAGTGCTTGAAAGAAACCTTTGAAGGACCCTACTCAAAGGTTCACGACTTGATATAACCATTTAAAAAAGATATAAATTCCTGTTTGGATGTGGGATTGGCTCTCACCCCAGCAGGACAGAAAAGCTGCCTTCTTTGTATGAACACAGTCCCAGCACAACACAGGAGATGAGATCCATCTGATAACATCTTACATTGCTTTCAAGCTAAAAAATCCAAAGGTAATATATTAAGGTAAGAACTGCTCTCACACATGTATTAATAACTTTCAGAAAAAGGCATGAGCTTGTGCCCATGAGCTTTTAGGTAGTATAAAGAGAGTGAAATGCTTGCGGGGCTGGCTGTAATATCAGATATCCTAGTGAAAAACCACAGTCAACATCTACATCACTTACTGCTGAAATGTTTCCACCCCAGGATTAAAACATGGTAGTCACTTCCCAGCCAGCACAGCAGCTAAAGCAGATGCTGAACTGAAGCCCAAACACGGGCAAACCTTGGGCACAGCTTATCTTTTTTGCTGGTTTCTGATGGGGTCCAGTCCTCCCCGCTCATCCCAAGCACACACCTGTCTGGCAGCAGCATCCCCACACGAGAGTCACCCGGCCTGAGAGCACCGAGATGCATTTGGGCTGGCAAATTGCTATTAATGGGTCAAATCGGCTCATAAGCACAAAAATACCTCGTCTGTCTAATTTCCTGATACGCTGTTTCCTGGTGGATTTTTTTCTTATGTTGGGAATCTGATTTCTCTTGGGAAAAAATATTTCATTTCTAGATATAGTGAGGAAATAGCTGATCTTATCTACTCTATTATAGGTGGCTTTTTAAAAATAATGATGCCCAGCCCTCCGTTTACGTAAGTCTTGGATCAGCTCAGCCCTTAGCCCCTGAGTAGCATGAAGAGTGTGTTTAATGGGATTCAGCAGGATGTATTATTTTTAAGGATACACTCAACCGATCTGCTGACACAGGGTCAGGGCTCTCAGCACTGCCACTCTCAGCCCCTTCTTCCTTCTTTTGCATCATGACTCCAGTTTGGCCATATCTGAACCTGCACGGGGAGACCTTCCTTCACCCTTTCACTTTCCCCAGCAGCAGCCCCTCATCCTGGCTGTGACCTTTGCCTGTTCCTGCGATTCCTGGAGGCAAACACAGGAGTGCCCCAAGGATGCTGGGCAGTTACCCTGCAGGGAGGAGAAGGTCTGATGATGCTGCCCAGCACAAAAGAGGAGTCTGAGGTCCCCACTCCAGCCTTCAGAGCCAAGGCAGATGCAGAAGCACGCTCAGTGCCTGAAAGCTGGTGGAAAACTCATGTTGAGGGCCTGGTCCCATGGTGGCAGTGGGGTCCAGGCTGCCAGAGCAGGAGCCCAGCAGCTGGCTGCAGTGGGGAGGAGAGGACAGATCAGCCTCTCCCCTGCAGCATCAGCATCTCGCAGGGCTGCACAACGAAGAGAAACCGGGCAGCAAGCCAGGAGAAGCACGTCCAGTGCCTGAAAGCTGGTGGAAAACTCATGTTGAGGGCCTGGTCCCATGGTGGCAGTGGGGTCCAGGCTGCCAGAGCAGGAGCCCAGCAGCTGGCTGCAGTGGGGAGGAGAGGACAGATCAGCCTCTCCCCTGCAGCATCAGCATCTCGCAGGGCTGCACAACGAAGAGAAACCGGGCAGCAAGCCAGGAAATCTTGAGTTATATTCCTGATGCTGCCATTAATTTCTTATATGGCCTTGGGCAACTTGTATCACCTGCCAGTTTGGGTTTTTCCTTAGATAAAGTAGGGAAAATAGTTAACATCATGGATTTATAGAGCTTAAAGCTCTACAAAGAAGAGTCTGGTCTGGCTTCTCTATATCAAAAAAAGCTTTAATTTCACTCAGTTGTGCCTGAATCGAGGCCAATTGCTTATGTTTGACCAATATATATCTCTCCATCTCTCACAGAAGAACAACTTATCTTCATCTGAAACATCAAGAGATGGAGAAAAGCCAGCACTTCCCTTGGTATTTTCCCCCCTGTGATTAATTCCCATCCCTATTGAGCATTCAAGTTTCATTTCCCATTCGAATTTTTTGGGATTCTTCTCTCAGCCACTACTTCTAACAGCGCTTTTTTCTGCTAAATGAAAGTGTTTGCATGATTCGGTGTTTCTCCCCATGGCTTATCCACACTCCTTGGTGGGCTAAGGGCAATAATGGCAAAGATAATTAAAATCTGCCCAGCGCTTTGAAATATTAAGCCCATCTCTAAGGCCTATTATCCTGCTCAGTGTCAGAGGTACCACTGACAAGTACTTGACTTCAGCCTCTCAGGCGGCTCGCAGCTGCCAGAGAAAACCAAGAGTGGAAAAGTACTATCCCTTCAGAAAAACAGATGTTGCAGCTCCAATTTGTCTTCTGCCAAGACAAAGGAGATGCACTAAATTGATCTTTTGTAAAGGATTTTGTTTTGCTTCCAAGATTAATATCACAACAAACTGGGAGGCACCATTCCTCGGGGCGCAACGCTATATTGCAGAACTGAGCCTAAATACCCACGCTGAGCATAATTTAGTTAGTCTGAAACTATGTCTGCGGAGGGGGAGATGATAAACTTTTTTCCATCCAGTAGCATGTTATCTAAATAATCTCTCTATCTCAGTACACAAAGGCTGACCACTCGGCTTCAAAGGCAGGCAATAGCTTCTAGGCTTGAGACTGCTCACCATGGAATGCCAGTGGTGGTCCTCAGAGCCCTCGCTGGTGGCCTTCGTGGGGCTGTTTGGTCACACAAAAGGAAAGGAGGAATGAAGGGATGGGAATGATGAGCCGGGCTGCCCTGTGAGATGGTTGGAGGGCTCTGACTGGAGCCAGCCATTTTTACTGGCCAGAAAACTTCATCTCAAGTCCTGCAACTGGGTAAGGACACACAGCCAGGGCTCCAGCTCATGGGTAAAGTGACTTCTTGACACCTTTCACAGAAAAAACACTCTCTTTATCCACAAACCAGAAACACTGCTGTGTTTTCTGGCTTTTCACCCTAAGACCGTGTCTGCTCATCACCGTTAACGCATCCTCCTGTGGTATTTTTTGCCCCTTACACAAAGTGACAACCCCTTTCCCAAACACACTGCTCCCAGACGTGGCTATTCTTCCCTTGCTGATGGGAACAATTACTTGTCTTCACCAGCCACTACCGCCTTTCTCCTCAGCAGTATTTGCACTTCAGCAAAAGGACTAAAAACCCCTATGTGTACAACCTGCTCAGGGCAAACAGCAGCCTAATTAAACACATTGATTCAATGCTCCTCAGAACAACAAGTTGGTCCTGATTTTTTTTACTTGGCATATCTAATTAACAGATTGAAACAAGCGTATTCATCAGGTTATGGCATTCTCTTTCCACACTTCTTCATCCATCCAAATAACTGCAAATCAATTCCATGTACTTGTTTCACCAACGCCCAAATCTCTGTGCTATGGTAATTTGTGAACAAAGTTTACACACACACACACCCCCCAAGGTATAATGGATCAACAAAAATGACTGGAGAGAACAGAGCTTTTAGGATTGTTTTTTTTTTCCCTCTGCACTGTGGGAAATCTTTTACAATGGTGGAAAACACACGTAATGTACTACCTCAAGACAAGAGCAATTCTCACCGGTGCATGGGAGTGCTCCTCAAGCAAGCTGACCCCTTTTCTGCTAGGGCTCATCTACACAAGGAAGTTTTGCAAGCCTAATTATGTCAGCTAGGAGTGTGAAAACACAAATACATCATCCCTAAAAGAGAGAGAGAGCTACGCTAACAAAAAGCCCTGGTGTGGATGCAGCGATACAAAAGAAGGGATTTATTTTTTTTTTCTTCCTAGTGTAGTTAATTCTGTTTGGGTAGCTCTGATAAACTACACCAGCAAAAGAAACCTCTTGGCTCGAATCACTGCGTTTCCAGCGTAGGTTGCCAGTCTGGTGATATCTGTGTGTCAGCACATTCCTCCTGCCGCCGAGGAGAGACCTCACGCTGAATTCTCTGAAGTCTTTACCTGGGGTAGAGGAAGGCTAAAAGAAGGATCAGAAAATTCAATATAGAAAAGGACGCCGGGACACGGTGCGGTGAGGGGAAAGCTCTGGCTGCTCCAAGCCATCCATCAGATGGCACGTTCCTTCCTGACACGTGTCCTCTCGGCTGCAAAGTGAGTTTCTTGTCAGGGATGGTCCCCAGCCAGAGGGTCGCTCTGTGATAACATGCCGTCATTCCTGGGCTTCTGGTGTGACCCACTGCCCACATCAACCTTCTGCTTCATGTCAGGGGTTATAGCTGGACCTCAAGGGTTTTGGTCCTGGCTGTTGTGGCCAGGGTTGTGAGATGGGTACCCAAGGTCATAGATACACCACGCTCTAAGGGTGTGATGGCAGAAAGTGTTTCTTTTAACCAAGAATCTCTGGTTTTACCTGGAGGCTGGAGACAATGTACACTGGACATATTCGGGCTGTGCAATTCACCTTTCCCTCCTACTGCTACTGAGCCTAATGTCTGCCCAATGTGAGTCTAATGGACTCTCACAGACTGCATTCCACCTCTGTAGTCACGAGGGTGACTGCAACACAGCCACAGCCAGAGCTCTCCTACAGGGAAGGTTCATCTGAACGACCCCATGCCAGATGTACACCACCACTGGCACATGGGCACCTGTGGGGCAAGATACATCCTTCTCCCCCACCCTCTTCTGCAGACTTGTGTAAGTAACCTATGAGTTAGGTAGGTAGGACGGTCTGAGACCCTCTCCATCCTTCCTGCTCTAACCACTGGACTCCTCTCCAACACCACAGGCAATTTCAGTGCCCTGTTTAACAGGGCTCCAAGGCTGTGGCCAGGGCCCCTTCCTTCGCATCCTCTGGAGCAGCAAGTCCCACCTTTTCCTTCTTGCAGAGCTGGGTTGGCTCATTGCCCTCACTAATCCGGGGAGGGGGAGGAGGGGGGCGGTTGTTTGTTGGGTATTTCTTCCTTAATCACTCCACAGAAACCAGCTTGCACGGGGCTTTGTGTTTCATTGGAGCGAATTCCACAAGCAAGGTGTAAAAGTAATTAAGGCGCCAGGCTTCAACTTTCTGACACTGCAATCAACGAGCTGTCCCCAGGCAGCCACCTGCACAATGGAGGCCCAACAAGCACGGGGAGACGAGGTGGGGGGGGATCTAAAATCCGTGGCTTTTAGAAAGCCACATCATTTTCTCGGTCCATCTCTCTGGAGGCCGAGAGATAAACAGCACTGCCCCAAGGAATTTCCTTCCTCCGAAGGTGGGAACTGGCCGAGAGCATCCTCCAATGACATCAGCTTCCTTGGGCGTGGGGACAGGGGGACTTCAAAGGAGGATTGAAGGGAAAAAGCCCTCCAGTGAGAACCAAGAAGGTCTGCTTTCTGGCCTGGAGGTCCTGTGGTGGAGCCCCGTTGGCAGCAGGTCACCCCAGCACACCCCAGAGAGACAATAAAAAGGGGAAGGAAAGTGTTAGGGCAGCAGAGGCAGCCACGCAAAAGTGGCCACAGGGCTGTGACCAGCGTGAAGCTGCCATTCCAGTTACTCCAGCCAAATGGTCCCAACAGAGCCCCACCTCCACCGATATCCAAGCTAACCCATGGACCTGTCTTGCCAGAAGGTCACCAGTTTCCTGGGGCTCATGCCCTTGGGCTGAGCATATTGTGAACTTTCAGATGTCAAATCCAGGTTGACCTTCAATACGGTCTCTAATGATGCTACACGCGCTTCCTTCTCCCTGCAGCTTCCTCTACCCTTACATCTTGAAGAACTCTAATATCTTTTAAGTCCCCAGCCCTATCCTAAGTTTTGTTGAAATTTGGCCAAGAACTTCCTGGGGGAAGAGGAAAGAGAAGGGACTGGCAGGCACACGCAGTGACACTATGTTCACATAAGCTTCATTTCCTTAGGAAACCAGGCTAAAAATAATAGTCAAAAATGTTGGGCAATTGCCTTCAACTCAACATCTCTCTCTAGACAGGAAGAAAGGAAGGAATTAGCAGACTGTAAGTTATATTTCAAGGTTTGTCTACATGATTCGAAGCATAGAAATTAGAAATGAAATTAAGAAGATATATTAGGTCGTCTTGCCCCTCCTCGGGGGAACAAGCCTACAGCTGTTTCCCTGAACATATATTTTAGTGAAGTGTGCAGCCTGGTTTTAAATGATCCAAATGATGGAGCTTCCATCAGTTTTCAACAGGGACCCATTTCTTTGCTTACATATCTTTCCTTTTTTTTAAAAAAAAAAAAGAGATTTACTTTTTTAATCCATTCACCATGTTTCATCTCATCATTTCTCACACACCTCTTAATTGTTTTATAAACTCACTAGAGTAGAAAGGTAAATAGAAGTGTCTACGCATGCCACCTACATACTTCAAATAGCATCACAGGGTTCACTTTGCACTTTTGGCTGACTGAAAGGCTTTTATTCAATATGGCTTAACGTTTTTAACTGTGTTTTTCCGGGGAAAAAAAAAAAAAAGAAAAAAAAGCTTTTGATTAATAAATTCCAGGATTTTTTTCAGTCTGAGTTTTTTTGGACTTCCCACCCTGGCCTCATTTCAGCTTGAAGCCGAAGGGCCCAACCCACTTGAAATATCTTCCAGAGGGTTTTCTCACTCCCCTTGACTTTTCTACTTTAGTTTTTTGTTACATAATTAAAAACTATTGAAAGGGAGGGGTTACTTTAATATGACATATTATACCAAGAAAATAGCTCTGCTTTTTTAACCACAGGGCTTCTTCTCTCGTACAACAGACTGTGTCACCAGAGACTGGTGACATTTATCTCATGCTGTAGACACAAGAGGAGAGGGTCCCACTCTGGGCGCAGGCTTATGGGTGCTTTCTGGAAACATTAGGGGACACCATATTTCCCAGGGAACAACTTTGCCCCAGCCCTGATTACTAACCACTGAGATTAAGGCAGAGAATCATGGAATCGTTATGGTTGGAAGAGATTTTTAAGCTCATCGAGTCCAATCATTTAGGTAGCACTGCCAAGTTACTACTAAACCATGTCTCTCATGGGGACATCTACACCTCTGTTAAATACCTTCAAGGATGGAGAAACCACTTTGCTGCTTGCAATAGCCCCTTCCAAAATAAACATCAGTGCAAGGTGCCCGAGACTGCGTTTCTCCCCAACACTGCCCGTCGCTCGCACGGTCAGAAGAAACCCAGCGATGGTCCGACAGCACCATCTGCTGCCCCCCACCCCAGCAAGGCGAGGAGGCAGCAGGCAAGACCCCCCCAAAAGGACAGGTTGGGTGATGCCAAAGGCCTGAAGGGAGGTAGGACCTACCTCATGAAATTAGGATGTGGACAAGTCCGGCTGCAGGAAAACAAGCTAATTTAACTTCTTCTACCCAAGCTATGTATTTGGAGCAGGTCTGAATTTGACAGCAAAAATCCAGCTGCTGACCCAGCACAAGACTGAGGAGGTGCCCAAGGATAAATCAGTGCTGTCATATATAGTTGACAGAGAACTATATTTCTTTTTGCTACTTTGCAGCTATATAACATGAAAAAACACAGTGAGGTATAACCAGCTTTAGCTTCTTCACCCTCAGCACAAACACACAGAGGCTTTGACCAAAACCCCCATCTTTAACGTGTCTGTTCCACATTCAGAAGCAGAAGATGTGAAGATGTGCGAGTAGACAGAGTTTTGGCCATGCTGAGGGGCCCGTTTCACAGGATTTTGTAACAGTTTCTGGTACACTCACACCTCCCTGATGGATAGCAGCACACCCACGGCTGCCAGCACACACAGTCAGGAAATGCACACATATTTGAGACTCATCCCTCAGCAACTCCTGGATTCCTTCTGCACCTCGTAAGCTCCCAAGATCCACCACTGCACCCGTATTTCTGTGCCTGATCCCCTGCTAACAAATACCCCCTGTAGCTGGGAACTGCTGGGAAGACAGAGAAAGGCTGGCTCTGTAGGTGGGATGGAGACCCACACTAGGACTATTTCCCAGAGTGTTTCTGGGTCTTGAGGCCTCCACAACGCTGCACTGCAGAAGTCCCACAGGTCCACATCCATTCCCCGTACACACATCTGACCCACAACTAACTCCACTCTTGTCCTGAGCCTCCTGCTTCACCGAGCCTAGCGCTACACACAGCTTCCATAAAACCAAGAAGCAGATTCAGGGCCATATTAGGCATAGTTAGAGGATACTAAATGGTGGTTCCAAGAAGTCTGAGCCCTTTCCTGAGCACTGACGGCTGCATCTGAGTCAGCCTCACTCTCTGCAGTTCTCTGCTGAGTCACTTTATCCCGAAGCATTGGCAGCGACCGGAAAGCGAGGATGAGGAGGAAGCGAGGGAGCAGAGCCAGGAGAGGATGCACGGCAAGAGCAGAGGGCACCAGCCTGGACCTGGTCCCAGCTCTTCTGACGTTCGTGTTACTGGTGGGAAAAGTACTCTGAAAATACATCTTTTGTGAGGGTCAGGCATTGACAGGAAAGAGGTGGGCCATGACATTCAAGCCCAAGCAGAATATTTGGGGAGCAACAATGCTGTATCAAATTGAGATGAAGAATTGTATTTTGGAGTGAGTTTATGCCAGAATATG
Source organism: Calidris pugnax (assembly GCF_001431845.1). Classification (NCBI taxonomy): domain Eukaryota; kingdom Metazoa; phylum Chordata; class Aves; order Charadriiformes; family Scolopacidae; genus Calidris; species Calidris pugnax. The sequence goes on from NW_015090812.1 coordinate 3,392,161, forward strand.
TGTGTGTGTGTGAACATATGTGCACGTGTGTACGAGCACATGGTTTTGTTTGGGCCAGGCATTTTGGCAAAGTCAACAAAACCTAATTGCAAACAAACTGCCTTTATCTTCAGCCCCCAAACCAGCTGCTTTTAAGGTTGTACCAGCAGGAGTGAAAAGCATCACTAGCTGTTGCTACACGACCCAGTCGTTTCGGATGCTATACCTTCCCCTCCATCACAGTGCTTTCCGTTTGCTGGCCAAAATGAACAGTGAGGTGCTGAGAGTCTGTTCATCTACTTACTCAGGGCTCAGCACCGCTTTTCAGGAGCACTATATAAATTCAGAAGTTGCCTGAAATAATAAATAACTGTGACAGGTAGAGAAACAAAGCCTGTAGCTCTTGGGCTAATGTTTCCTCCTCCGGAGAGGTTTGTGTTCCCTCGTGTCTGCAGGACAGAACATTCCAGCGATGTTTCAGCACTGATGGGCCCTCGAGCCTCAGCCAGGAGAAAAGTCAGCTTTCTGGCAGCAACCCCTGACTAGCTCCTGGAACCGAGCGAAGAAAAGGAGAAAAGATGAAATACTTTGTTTATCATATCATGACATCACCATCATCACTGGAGAAAAATGCAAGTTCATCTTTCTTCCCTGGGATGGTCCATATGACCTGAATCCTGAGCGCTGCTGGATAACGCGGCGGTGTCCTTCCCCCTCCAGAGAGCTCCCCAGTGCAGGCACAGACACATTGGACCTCAGTGGCCACCAACTTCAAGAGGGTGCAGATGCAACCCAGAAAGTGCCCAACACTGCATTCCCTTTGCAAGATACAAGTCCAATAGTAATGGTTTTGCTCTCGGGTTGAGCCAAAATGTGCACACAGAGTCACTGATTGCTCTGTGGCAAGCTGTACCGCCACAAAAATGGGCCATGAAGATGCTCAGAGGGCTGGAGCACCTCTCCTATAAAGACAGGCTGAGAGAGTTGGGGCTGTTCAGCCTGGAGAAAAGAAGGCTCCAGGGAGACCTTATAGCCCCTTCCAGTCCCTAAATGGGGCTCCAGGGGAGATGGGGAGGGACTCTTGATCAAAGAGTGAAGTGATAGGATGAGGGTTAACAGTTTTAAACTGAAAGAGGGAAGATTTAGATTAGATATCAGGATGAAACTCTTTCCTGTGAGGCTGGTGAGACACTGGCTCAGGTTGCCCAGAGAAGCTGTGGATGGCCCATCCCTGGAGGGGTTCAAGGCCAGGTTGGATGGGCCTTTGAGCAACCTGGTCTGGTGGGAGGTGTCCCCTGCCCAGGGCAGGTGAGGGGGAACTATATGATCTTTAAGGTCCTTTCCAATCTAAACCATTCTATGATTCTATGATCACCCAGGATAGTGAACGGGCTCTGTGGAGATGGGGGAGGACTTTTGCCCAGAAAGCTCTTGCATCATCCACTGCTTTAATCACAAGCATGTCCTGGCACACAGAACATACCCAGGCCTTTATAGAAAGTAAATGATTTCCTCCAGAGGAAACAGTCACTTCAACTGGCATCTGTCACTCAGGGAACACAGAGTTGTGGCTCTCTGGAAAAAACCTGCCTCTAAGGAAATGCCTGTCTTAATTCCAACACGTTTAGGTTAGCAAAGTCTTTTTCATGGACGATTTCATGCCCCTCCTTTCACCTCCCTTCTACCCCTGTCCCCCAGACTTGATTTCCATTTGTAAGTTCTCTGCTATTATCTATAGATTCTGGTCTCTGATAACTGAGCAATTGTTGAGGACTTCACAGGACAGGTAGAGCCAGGATACCCCAGAACATCACATTTTAGCTATTTTATTTTTCCCTGTTTTTTCTCCCATGGCCACCTGCCAGATTAGGTCCATCCAAACCAGTTTTAGGCTTCACGACAAAGAGCCCTGTTAAAAGGAAAAGGGCGGGTTTTCTACCAGAAAGAGGGGCCACCCCTCTATTCCAGGGGTAAAAAAAAAAAGTCTGAATGCGTGAACTGCTGTGACAACCAGAAATGCAGGAAAAATAGAGTGGTGTGTGGCAACGTAGCCAGCTGAGACATCCCTACGGTGAGGTCTTCCTCTGCCTAACTGGAATTCAGATTTAGTTGTCAGAAAGCTCCAGTAAATCTTCGCACTGGCCTAAGAGCAGAGTCAGGGGAGTGCTTTACCGCCCTGAAACGGAATGGAAAATCAGAGCTTCGAAATCCTTGCAAAGGGATCATCTCGGGAAGGTAAATGGCATGGATCAACTGAAATGTTCTTTCTGGTTTTAATGCTACAGACAAGAGTGAAGGAAGATAAAACTGTAAAAAAAAAAACCAAACAAAACCATCCAGACCTCATGCTTTCCATTTTTGAAACCACTTGGAAACTTTTTCAGGACTGGGAGATTTACTGAACTGACCCTCGTACAAGCAAACACAGACAGGTTATCCTAGATTACCACTTTCTGATTGCAAAAACCCAGTCAGAAAATTCCTGACCAGACATTTTCCACAATTACAAACTGCCCAAAAAATGCCACATCAGAGCATAAAGAAAAAATCCTGGCGGATGCCCCCTGATGAAAAATTAATGCTTTAAAACATTAATTCAATAAGATGCTGCTGCTGTGGAAGCCAGAGGTCGGTCATTTCAAGACACTGGCAGGAGTCCAGGCAAGTATGTGTTCAGTGGGAACAGCACCCACTGCAAAGATACCACAGCCCTAAGCCACATGGTGGCCTAAAGACCCTCAACAGCAGCCTTTTTTATGGGATGGGAGCAGAAAACCTCTGTTCCCACCCTGGTTTGCTGAGCTTTGTCCTGGAAGTGAGCAGAGTACCCAGCACTGGGAGGACTGGAGGGATCTCAGCAGACACTGCCCTGCACCAGCTCCACACAGCCCCAAAAAACCTGAGATTCTGCATGGAGAAAGGCAGAATAATTCAGAAACACCAGCTGAAAAGACCATTCCTTTGTGTGAATTCAAGGGGAATTCGCTCCCTCCAAGGGCCAGTAACTCATTTGAATGTTGACTCAGAGATGACTTTATGTGCTTGTCCTTCACAACTGCTTCAAGTAGAATTTTGGCTTCAACAGTTTCTTTAATTGAATTGGATTTAGATGGGACTCCACCAGCACTTCATTTCTATTTTATTTTTATGATTCAGTTTAGCATTTTGTTTCAGTTGCAATCGGAGTTTATTATAGTTGTTGCTAGCGGAAAATGTATCCACCTATTACTGACACTACATAAATTCAGATCGCTGTCTGAGGAAACATTCTCACACGTAGGAGCGTTAACATTTCATATATAATATGCCAACTTGTTGATAAGGCTTGCTGCATGACTCAGTGCCACGACCTTTCCAGAGGAAGTATTGTTTCAGTGCATAATATCATACAAAGGCAAAGAAATGCAACCTTTCCCGTTGCCTTAACGCGTGGTATCCTTGGGGTTCATCCTCCAAGAGCTGAAGATGATTCCACCCTGCACTTGCTTCAGCAGGAGTGTTGATACCAGAATATATTCCTTCACCAAGGAACCGGTATTCACATGTCTTCATGACTGGTTTTTTGGTCCGTTTCACTGACCTGATTTCAGAAATTAGAAATTCAGATCTTCCCCTGTATGTTCTAGATGCTGAAATAGTGTTGCACCCTACGAGTGGTTGCGCTGTGCTATTTGCCAGCTGAAGGCAGTCAGAAGAGATGTGGTATTTCCAGAAGACCTGAGCGTTCATGCTGCAGTGTCATCACATCCCCTTAATTTCAACAAGAATTAATCTGAAGCTGTGACGGTACCTTGGAGGACACTTTCCAAGCAGTGAGGATGGTAGAGGATTGTGTGGGACAAGCCTGGGTAGGCTGTGGTGTCTCCACCATCAGCCTGGGGCCAGGACTGATGTGGGTTGAGCTGTTTCTAGCTCCACAGCTGAGAGAAGGAGGAGGAGACACTTTGGGAGGGCTTTTCTAGCCCTGCAATTTTACACACTGAGAGGAGGCAACACTTTCGGAGGGCTTTTCTAGCCCTGCAATTTTACATTTACACCCAGGATTTGAGTTTTGGGATCTACCTGAAGGAACCACATGTCATCAGTCACATCTGTGTTGCTGTATCCCAACAGCAGCCCACTGCCTGAGCTGTTTTACCCCATATCCCAGCTGGTTTTCCCTGCCACGTGAAGCTCCTACTGCTGTGACCAGACCACTATCCAGTGCAGAACCGCCTGCTTTCAAACTAGATTCACTCTGAGCTGTTTTACCCCATATCCCAGCTGGTTTTCCCTGCCACGTGAAGCTCCTACTGCTGTGACCAGACCGCTATCTAGCACAGAACCGCCTGCTTTCAAACTAGATTCACTGCAAGAGATATCAAATAGACAAATTCAAAGGCCCACAAGGCAGATCACATCTGACACAGACAAATTTAGAAGAAATTTAGATTTAATTAATTCTCTTTTTTTTTTTTTTCCTCATCTAAGCTCAGAGCTTTTGTAACATCTGAAACTTTTATCAGAGTTGACAATGGTATAAATACCATCCTGCCAGCCCCTCGAGTGCTAGCAAACAATCTTTCATCAACCAAATGAACTCTTACAGTCGGAGCAAGATATAAACACCCATATGTAATGCACATTCTCTGGACCGGCTCCACCAGCAGCAAAACCCTCCTGCTTCCCTGGAACCAGCAACACAAACTCCCTTTATATGGCTTAAGTGTCCCCAGTACAAACAATAGCACATTAGCATGCTCTTGACACCGCTGTCAAAATAAACAGCTATTTATTAACATTCTACGAGACATTATTTTTGAAGGAAATCAATAGAGCGATAATGTCAGAAAAAAAATAATAATAATATCCCTCTGCCCCAGAAAACAGCATCTCCCTTTTACTTAAGACAACATCTGGTCCAGATAACAGCTGCCAAGGGCTAGAGCTGAGAGGAACAGTGATTGCTGTTGCTTGGTGGTTGCTTGAGTATTTTTGAGAACAACATTTTTTCGCTGTATGGTATCCCTGCCAACTATTCCCTGGGATCCCAGGAGGACAATGCATTCCCTTTCTGCTCTTACTGGGTAACGGGAATAAAGGCTGAACACGATGCTTGCTCTCACTAGTCAAACCTGCATTAAATATAAAAAGACATTTAAAAGTGCCTCCTCTTCTGCCTTTCTGAGGTGAAAACCCCCCCGTCTTCACGCAGGGAGACTTTTGCAGCCTTTTGTTCCTGTGGTTAAAGCAAATTTAAAGATACCAAGGAACCTCTTGAGAAAACCCAAGAGAGGAAGCTTGAATGCAAAGTGAACTTACAAACAAAAAGCTATTTTTAGGGTTGGGGGGAAACTCTTAGCATTGGACAAACAATACAAGGAAGTTTCAGACACTGACTGCTAGGGAGAGCTAATATCCCCTTGTCGCTGCCCCACCTAGTCTGGGCACAGGAATGCTGCTGCATTCTCAGGCTTCTCACAACCCCCAAATTATCCACCTTCCCCTTCGCGTGGTGCAAAAGTTCAGGGCTTAGGCCAAGAGCCACCTGGTGACCTTGGCTCCTACACACAACCTCGCCCTCCCGCTGGCGTTAGGTGATTTGAGGTCACAGCGTGACCCTGATGGGACCGTGGGGTCCGTGGTGTGGATGGGGATGGGTGGTGGGACTTGTGTTTGCAGTACCCCCAGATGTGGTAGTAGAACACAGCTGGAAGCAGGCACAGGGAGCAAAGGAAGAGTCGTGTGTATCTCAGGCACAGAATAAGGACAGAGCAGCTGAGCAGAAGCAGAAGGAATGACATGAATGGCCTTGGGACAACCCAAAAAGGACCCTCCAGCCATTCCAGAATGGCCCAGCACATTCTCTGCAGTTAGTCAATGGAGTCGCACAGGTGCCCAGCAGCCGGGGATCACGCCGTAGATTCAGGACATAACAACAACGTCCCCACTGACACTTCTTTCCCTCCTAGCAATTCAACTTTCCAACAAGTAATATATTTTCCAAGCAATTATCAATATGCAGGTTCTTTGGGGTGGCAAGCTTTTACACAGGAGTTCTTCTAGCCTGCCCACTTCTCGCTCTAGCTGCATTCCTCTTCATTCATTTGCAAGTGGAGTGAGTAGTAGGAGTCAAAGTGGTCAAGAACAGCCTGTCTTCTGAGATCAGTGAAATAAGACTACACGTGAAGGACACTGTTTCTCTTTAAACCTCTCCCAGATCTTTGCACTGTCCAGAGACTTGAACAAGTGTTCAGGGAACAGAAGATCCTGGGGAAGCAATTTCACAGAGTAGACACTTTTCTGCTTTTGCTGCTGCTTTTGCTGTGAGCTTACAAACAGTTAAAACTAGGCTTCGATGGACAGAGTCAATCAGAAACTGGATGCAAGGTGGAACTGTACAAAAAAATAAAAAGCTACACAGTATTGCTCAAGTCCTTATCTGTCCCTCTTGCCTATATAGACTCACGAGAGGTCAGTCAGGGACATTTTGTAGATCTGCCTTCCAGTGGAAGAGAAGGATATTAATTTCATTGCAGCAAGCTGAGCCTCAGCCAGCCATGTGCCCTTCCAGGGACAAAGTCCAACTCCGTACTGGGCTGCAACAGCCACCAGCTGAGAGGTCTGTCGACCTGCACCCCAATGTCCCCCCAGAACCTCTGCCCACTGATACCACACAAACCAGGGGCACCTGCTGTTCCAGAGGAGGCATTCAAAAGTCCATCACAACCAGGATGTTTGATGGAAGTTGTGCACTGACTCTGAAACACGTGGCTGCAGATTTGTTCAGCTTTTTGAGAAGAGAGATTGCTTGACAGGGCAGGTCTCTGAGTATGCTAGGGAGTTGGGCAGGATTATAGCCCACCACAAAGATGCTGCAAGCTAAAAACTAAAATACCCTGTGAAAGACCAGACACTCACTGTTTCCACCCAAGTCCATGGGTCTGTAACGCAGCTCTGGCTCGAGACACAGCAACATTCCTCATGGGGCACCTGGCACCACTACAGGCACAAGCATCTTTGCACATGCAGGACCAGCCTTGCACCCGGAGGAGCCCAGATGTGGACACAGCTGGCACCCACATTAAGAAAGGCTCTTGAAGTGCCTGGGAAATTTGACCAATGTTGAAGTCGAGTAGAGCAGAAAAATCCCTTCCACGCTGTCTTATGCTTAAATACTGCACCTCACTCCTCTCTGTTCCTAAAAGAAATGAATGCCACAACCAAAATTAAATGCAGCTGTTGTTACGAAGTGCTGGAGATATGGTAAAAACCGGTGTTGTTATGTACACACACTTCACCTCTGAGATTAAAGTGCCTGGTTTCCTTTCACTAACATTCAAAACTTATTCTTTCCCATCTTCCTGCAAAGATGAGCACAGCTGATGGCTCCAGGCACAAAGCAGCCTGATGGCATTGGTGTCAGTGGGAAAACCCTGACCCCCCCAGCACTGTGCTGATTTACACCAAGGATCAAACCCAAGATCTCCTCCTCTCCACAGAGCTCCTCTAACACAGAACTGACACCTGGTCTCCCGTGATGCTATTTGCTTCTTAACCCAAATGGTACCTCCAGAGCCCCCCGGGTCCCTGCCTACAGAAGGTGACGAGGTGGCAGCAGCCGTAGCTGCCGGGGTAAGGAAGCAGGAGTTGTCAGTGTGGGTCAAGTCCACGGCCCATCTAGCCCAATATCCTGTCTCAGATGGTGGAAGGCCAGCCCCAGATGCGTCAGAGGAAGGTGTGAGGGACGCCGTGTGAGGCAGATGTCATGCCTCACTGCAGCCTGCCCGCCTTAGGAAAAGATGAAAACAAATGAGTTTATAACCTTTGGTGAGCCTGTCCCAAGGATGTAACTTCACAAATATTTAGGTCAAACGGGGCACACCCTGCGCTGCACAGAAAGAGAAAAGGAGAAAACCCAGTGCTTCAACTCTTGGATGCCACACTCTGTGTGCTAGATAAGATAAACTAGTGACAGTCACTTGCTGTGGCTGTGGATGCTGCTCTGCTGGCTCAGCCCAGGAGCTAAAGGTGGCTAAAGGTGACACAAATGAAGCGAGTACCACAGTCTCAGTGGGAGCCATCATTTCCCACAACAGTCACCCAAAAAATGTAGCTAATCAAAGAAAAACAAGCATGAAGCTAAGCTAAACTAGGCTTCTCTCTGGAAATTTTTTAAAACTCAATCCAGTTTGTAGCAGGGATTCACCAAACTGAAAATCTTTCCCTGACACATGGGAGTGCACCAGATTTAGCCATCGGTTCCCAAAAGGCCATGGAGAAGTCCCCACAAAGCATGTTATAAATGTGAAGACCAGCTATAGATGCATGTGGCTCCTCTCTTCTCCCAGTCTGCTCCTCCTTGGTGGGGAGAGGAGCTGATGACCTCTGCCAGGCCCCCAGCCAGAGCCCAGACAAACTGACAGCCACAGACTGGCTCTTATTAAGTCATCACAGGTTTTCTCAGGTATCACAAAAAGCATCAGTGAGGTTCCTATCAGCCTGAGGCTCCAAGTCATAGAATCATAGAATCATAGAAGGGTTACGGTTGGAAGGGACCTCAAAGATCATCGAGTTCCAACCCCCCTGCCATGGGCAGGGACACCTCCCACTAGAGCAGGTTGCTCAAGGCCCCATCCAGCCCCATCCATCCATTCCTCATGGCAAAGCCTGACTGACATGAACCTTCTCATTTCTGTCTTGGCAGTGCCTGGGGCTCCATCCTGCTTGTGGAGATGGGTCTCCACTGCCCGTTCCAGTGCAACATGACGGAAGGGAGATACCACCTGGCCCACAGGGCTTTTTCCAGGGCTGTTCAGGGGACAAGGACTCATCCTGGCTGCAGCTTCCCCAGTGCTGGTCCCTGCTGGTGCAAGCCCCAAACGCTGCAGATGCCGATCCAAGCACTGGGCAGGGCAGAAACTTGCCCCTGCTCCGAGGCTGGGTGTCCTGTTGGCAAGACAGGAGAGAGGCAAATGCAGATGAAAGCTACTGCTCTGCCCCAGCCTGAGCAAGGGGAGGGGGAAATCTATTCTGTGGTTTGGCACAAAAGGGTTTTGCACGTCCTTGACCTCCTCGAGGTGGTATCACTGATGGCATGTGAGCCAGGCAGAGCCATGGCACAGCTCTGCAGAGGGGGGAAAGGCCAGCTCAGAAGCAGCCCTGAGAGCGGGCAGCCTTGCCCACAGCTCTCTTCCTCCATCAGCTGTTAATCATTTGCCCTGGCTGTGTTAATTCACAAATTTCTTTCTCCCAGCCCTGCTCCCATTGTTTCCGAGCAGGGCATTGTCGTGGGGCCAGTTCTATATTTACGACAGGATGTCAGCCTACGCTCGCAGACGCCTGCTTTGAACTGGATACTTTTACCTTCTCTGCTGGCAGCGCTGCAATTCAACAGAAAGGTAGAAAAATAAACAAATGTTTATTTAAGACATGCTTGGTTGTATTAAAACGCACAAGTGGCACTTCTTCCTATTGGCTCTTCCACCCTCCCGGCCAGGAGAGAGCAGGTTTTTTCATGACATAAACAAAGGATTATTTCCTAAGAAGATTGAGAGTTTCCTTTAAAAGAAAACAAAAAAAGAAAAGAGGAAGGAATCTGCAGAATAGCCCTTAGGAAGTTACAACTCTGGAGGCCCTTTAGTTCCCCACCAGCAAGATGTATTTAAATATAGCATGGCCTGCCCTGGGTGCAGCCTGAGAAATGCCATATACCCTGCACAGAAACAACTCTGCAGCCAAAGCCAGAGGGTGCCCGGCCTCAGGCACATGCAAGTTCTTCAACCAGGCCTAAGAGATGCATCTTTGACTTCAGTTGGCTGCTTCAAAAGGGTTGATTCTGCTTTACTAAGTTTTAATTTCCACACCCAGCCTAACCTTTTATTTGTGCAGCAAAGCAGCCTGCAGCCTTTGTCAGAGCAGACGCACAAAAGTCCTTTTCCACTGAAGGATGCCACCAGCTGCCAACCTCAAACCAGACCTGAGACTTGAAGCACCCACCTTCTCTGTTCCTCACTCAAGGACCACCAGGGTCTCTCCATGCTCTTCACAAACAGAAGACAACTCCAGGAGATTTGCAAAGCTTTGAACTTATTCTCCATTAAATGCTTTCTCAAGACTGTCCTCAGCTAAGTTCCTTATGAATAATTTTTATCTGGTGTTTCTTGGACAACCAGAACATTGAGATGTTACACCTGTATGAAACACCCATCTCCATTCCTTGCTGAGATCATGAACCTCAGTGTCCAAGCACAGCAGGTTAGAAAGTGGGTCAGAAGCTCCTTCTCTAAATAACAATTTTTTGAAGGCAAAACTAGCATGTTTCAAAGCCCAAGTGGGACATGCAACTCTGCATCACATGCCGATCTTCTGAGTGGATGAGCAGTGCAGAGGACTCCGTGACATGCTGTGGTCTCTCCTACAAAATTGAGATGTTACACCTGTATGAAACACCCATCTCCATTCCTTGCTGAGATCATGAACCTCAGTGTCCAAGCACAGCAGGTTAGAAAGTGGGTCAGAAGCTCCTTCTCTAAATAACAATTTTTTGAAGGCAAAACTAGCATGTTTCAAAGCCCAAGTGGGACATGCAACTCTGCATCACATGCCGATCTTCTGAGTGGATGAGCAGTGCAGAGGACTCCGTGACATGCTGTGGTCTCTCCTACCAGTGAAAGGGGTGATGCACCAGTGACAGGAATGGCTGGGAGCTCACCCAGGGAGCCTGTCCACTGGCAGGAATAGGGACATACGCAGTGAGGGCTAGAAGAGCCATGAATGGGCATTTCAGGACAGTGAAGATTACAGTCCATTGGGGTCATTCCATTTTCTGCATAAAATTTACTTCTTTCCCTCTCATCTCCCTGGAAAGCAGATCTGACCACTGGCAGGAACAGGGACATACGCAGCGAGGTCTGGAAGACCCATGAATGGGCATTTCAGGACAGTCAATATGACAGTCCATTGGGGTCATTCCATTTCCTGCATAAAATTTACCTCTTTCCCTCTCATCTCCCTGGAAAGCAGATCACTTGGTGATGGAGGAATAAGCCAAAGCTCAGTTTTCTAGGCAGAATGTGATAGGAGTGTTTTCTCCAGTGTTAGTTTGGAGCCATCCCTTGTCACCGCAGCCTCCATTCGATGCTGTACCTGCTCTGGAGTTACACTGTGACTTTGTGCTGAAGGGCACTCTGACCTGTCTCCCCCACACTTTTTCCAGAGCACAACCAAGCAGTTATTAACTGCATTCAGCTGTAATGAGAAGTCCGAAATAACTCGGGCTCTCTGGCAAGACACTTCTGCTGCAACACCAGGCTTTGGCTGTGGATTCATCTGCCATGGATCCTGCTTCCCATAGGGTAACTGCAGCAGGATGAACCCTAGAATGTAATAATATAAGCAGGAAGGGCTGTAATTTGAGGACCTTCCCACATCAAGTAAGTAAAACAATCTCCTCTTTCAGAATGCAACATAATTCTTGCATAAGGCTCCTTTAAAATAATATACAGCGCTGCTGAACGGGAGCCGTGGGGGGACTCTCTCTGATCCTCGGTTGGTTCTCAGATGTAGCTGATAGTTTCTCTCTGACTGCTCTAATTCATACACAGGAGCTCGAAGTTTTTCTTTCAAATGCAGAAAAGGCCGAACATACCACTGGCTGTTTCCTGAGCCTTTTGCAGGAATGAAGGTACTGGCCTACAACATGGGACTTCACCCTTTGCTTCCACGTAATCAGTGTCCTGGTACCCCAATATCTCCTCCCCAGATGGTGGCAGGTTCTGCTCGTGCTGCATTTCCCACTTAGAAGGACTCTTTAGGGGACCCTCTTCAGGCACCAAAGGCCAAAGTTAGAATAAGTTGTAGCCATATCAGGTGAGCTTCAATGAATGTTATAGCACATTTGGACAGAAATTATTATTTCCTCTTTTCACTGTGCAGGATTCATATTTGGGATGCAAAGTTAACTCTGGAAAAGTTATTGTTCTGTTGGACTAGCTGTTATCCCTGGATCCAGGGAAAGCAGACATACTTTATGGAAGGAAACAGTCCTCTCGGCCCCCACTGCTCTTTGCTCCCCATTTCCTTCTGTCCTAAAACCTGGCCATTTTTTAGGCGTCCTACAGAATCTGGGAGGTAACACGAGACTAGGAGACCATGAAAGAACTGGTGAATAATGAAATAATCTAGATATAAAGACACACCAGGGAACAGCTATATGTGTTTTGCAATTACGTTCCTAAGGCAAGATCTAATACCCGTGCCCTGCTTCTAATTTTAGAGGAAGGCTTCCACAGTGCAAGAAGCCTTTGTTACCTCTCGCCCTGAGGAAATCACTGCTGCTCTTCAGAGATCTACATTACACAGAAAATCCTCTTTGGATTATATGTCACAAGAGCTATGGAAATCTCCATTACAAGCACTGGGAGACCTAGCCCAGTGACAGTGAGAAAAACCTGCCTTTGTTTGCTGCCAAAGTCCTAAATATTGTTAGTCTCCTTCAACAGCCAGCGATGTTGCAGGTCACGACAGAACAAGGAGGACCCAGGGCTTTGGGAACGGGAACACAGAGTCCAAGCAAAACCCCATCCAGATGGAACCTCACCATGTTAACCCTGCGCAGCGCAGCTCAGGGAAGGGATCGCTTCTTCAGGCACAGCACTGGGCTAGAGATGGTCCAGCTGCCCACCGGGGAGCCAGTTCACAGGCCGTAAGCTGGGGTGTCTTTACAAGATGCTCTCCAGCACCTCCAGCTCCACATTAGCACAAGTTTGCATCTGCTCACACCCACCACTCTCAGACCTCACTGAAAGGGCTGTTGGACAATGACCAGTATTGCACAGATCAGAAGATTGTAGGAAAACATAGCAGAGAATCACAGATTGACAGGGGTTGGAAGGGACCTCTGGAGATCATCTAGTCCAACCCCCACTGCCACAGCAGGTCCCCCCAGAGCAGGTTGCACAGGATAATGTCCAGGCAGGTTTTCAGTGTCTCCGGAGATGGAGACTCCACCACCTCTCTGGGCAGCCTGTTCCAGGGCTCTGCCACCCTCAAAGCGAAGAAGTTCCTCCTCGTGTTTAGGTGGAACTTCTTACACTCAAGCTTGTGCCCTTTACCTCTTGCCCTGTCACTGAGCACCACTTATCTCACCCACTTTTCTTGATAGGGTCTATCAAGAACAAAAATCACAGTTCATGGCAGAGTCCAAGCAGCATCAACACGGTGAAACTGCGCAACAGAAACAGAGTGGAAGAAAAAGAACCAGCAGTTCTACAGGGCTATATTTCACTGCTGCACACCATGTTTGGAGCAGTGGAAACAACACGAGCTGTGCAGCAGAAATCAGTCACCATGGGCGCTCCGATTTCAGCAAGTGCTGCGGAGAAATTTATGGCTAATCAGGAACATGACATTATTAACGCGCTTCGTACCCGGCCAAGTGCAGATGTGTGCTTGCATAAACCTTTCCTTATCATTATTAAAAACGATGTGCTGCAGTCTGTCACTGCTCAATAAACAATTCCACGTCCAAGATCTCAAACCGTTGCCGCATCGCATTCTGATGATCTGCGCTTTCCTTGTAGGGTGTCAGATGCAATAACAAATACTTGACCACAGCCCCTTTGGGCTGATGCGCTTCCAAGAAGGGGCAAATGTTGATTACTCTTGCACGTTATTTTGCCTACATAGTTAAAAGTCATCCAGCCTCTAAAGAAGCCAGTGGAAAATCTCCCGCTGCCTTCACTGGGCTTTGCATCTGGCCATTAGTGATTCGAGTACGTTAGCCAAATTAATGCCTTTAGCATAAGACAGCCCCTAAACTACCATTCAAGTGTAGCCTCCATTTTGGGGAAAGATAGCCAGCCAGAAAACATTCCAATTCACACATCTTGTGATTTTGTTTTATATTTTTGTTAACTTTTCTCTATTATTTAAAAAAAAAAAAAAAAGATTGACCAACAAAATTTCTTGCGAATACTGCCACCCCAGTTTCCTTTCCATTTTGCAAAAAACAAGAGAAATTGCTGGGGTGCAGGTGCATTGTCTTTCCAGCCATTTTTACCTCTTTAAAGTTACATTTGTTTTGGTTTTGTCCACATTTCTTGAAGCCCTTGTTTTCCTCCTCCCTCACGCTTGGCTGGCCAGCAGAGTGGCTTTTCTAGGATGCCGCAGTGAACATTTCCCACTTAGATGCAGGGAGGGGCTGGAGAAGACATCTGGCCTAGATTGTGGTGATTTTCTTCCTGCAGATGTAAACACGGAAAGGGAATTGGGAAAAGAAAAGGTAGCCTTTCTCAGGCCATATCCTGCAGCAGCCAGGGACCCACCTGGTCCCTAAAGAGCATTAGAAAATCCTCTACATTCTGCTAGCTCGTGATCTGCCGCACACGGACCCTGAACAAGAGAGAAGAGCCAGAACACAGTTAACTTTAGCTACACCCAAACCCTCATCGTGCCTTAGGTCTGCTCCAGGCACGGGCAGAGTAGGCAACTGCCTCCCCTGGGACAGGCAGCAGAGCCACATCTCCCTTCTTCCCACTGCCAGAGCTTGAACTGGTTGGAGGGGAGGAGGATGGAGCCACATTCAGCTCCACTTGCTGTTCCTGTGCTCAGAACTCAAGGAGATGTGGGCAGGGGGAGCAGGGTCAGGCCAGGAGGGCGGGCAGGGGGTCCTAGGAGGATGGGTGCAGAAGTGCTCCTGGTGTCCTAACCCCATCTAACTGAACCTACTTGGAAACTACTCCATCACTCCCAATAAACTGCATTTTCTTGCCAGAAACCACCCAAACAAAATCATTTCTTTTTGCTGCCTCCAGAATGAGGGACAAATGAGGGGATTGGATCTCTGTGATTCTACCCTTTCCTTGATAAAAAAAAGGACCTGTGCTGCATACATGCTCTGGAAACCTTTTGTGGATGATTTCAGAGAATTTGGAGAAAGTTAGAGCTCTGTTAGAAAAACTCTTCCCTGGAAGTGTATTCAGCTGTAACTCTGGAAGTTACGTAAAGGAACTAGATAAAATTAGAGTATCGGATAAAAATAGCACTAAAAGAAATCTTTATCCTACTATAGCATTTTGAGACCACTTTGGGGTCTTTTCTGCTTCTTCACCTCCTGGCACAAGAACGCAGCCTGTGCTCTCAGCTGGCCTCTGGCTGAATGCCACGGCATTTGCACCGCCAAGGGAGAAAGTCCCCTGGGATGGTGACAGTCTGGTTTCACACCCATTTGTGGCAACGTCGATGGTTGTCCTTCCCAGGCAGTGGCCCTCACTGCTTTCCTACAGGGTGACACGGAGGCAAAACCCCAGGTCCTGATGGTGAGTCAGCACTGAGCTGTCAAACCCAGCCGAAATCTCCAGGAAGCAAAATGTTCTCTCCGCATATTTTCTTGTACCACTCAGTACGTTACATAAATTCCCAATGGGTAGAACCATAGCAAGGGTTTGGAAGGATCTATTTATTACAGCAGTGATTCCAGCATTTAAACTCTCTGACAGCTGCTGTGGACAAATATGCAATAAAAATCAAAGCCAATTCAAAGCTAATATCCAGAGGTGGGAGACTGCATAAGCGTTTGGGTTCTGGGCCACGTCACGTTTTGTTTAGTGTCAGGGATGGTATGGAGGACTGCAGCATCCCTTCTCCACGCTCAAGTCAAGCTCAAGTCACTTTGGCTTCATTTTCCACGCTTGGCTGCATAAAGTGAGAGCTCTGTCTCCCATTAGCTGAGCAATTGGCTGCCATGGTCTAAAACATGACTGGCCCGTGACACACAGCTTGTAGGAACGAACAATTTGAGCATCCTCAGCTACTCCACACCTCCCCTCCTGCTGCTCCGAGAGTGATATCCTCTGGCAGGGACACAGAATCACAGAATCACCATGGCTGGAAGGGACCTCTGAGATCATCAAGTTCAACCTTAAAAAAAAAAAAAAAAAACCCAAAAAACCCCCAAACAACAACAACAAAAAAAACCACGAAACAGAACACCCCACCACATCACACCCACGCACAAACCAATAATCTCGGTCACTAGAGCATGCCCTGAAGGGCCACGTCTACACGTTTCTTAAATACGCCCAGGGATGGTGACTCTACCACCTCCCTGGGCAGGCTGTTCCAGTGCCTGACCACTCTCTCAGTAAAGTAATTCTTCCTAATATCAACCAACTCATGCTAAGGAACAGCTCGTTTCAGGACATCTGTTGACATTCTTGCCTGCCTGTCATATATCTGTCCAGTTAGAAAGAATTTACTTCTCTTCTAAAGACATCATGAGTCTCATAGAATCATAGAATCATAGAATGGTTTGGGTTGGAAGGGACCTCAAGGATCATCTAGTTCCAACCCCCCTGCCATGGGCAGGGACACCTCCCACCAGACCAGGTTGCTCAAGGCCCCATCCAGCCTGGCCTTGAACACCTCCAGGGATGGGGCATCAACAACTTCCCTGGGCAACCTGTTCCAGTGTCTCACCACCCTCATAGTAAAAAATCATCATCACCACTTCCAAAAGCACCACACCTGAGCCTGGTTTTCAGGCCCATCATAGCAGTTTCTCTACAAAACTAAGCAATGTGCACAGTAGGCAAATCTGAATTGGGGAATGAGCCACAGCCCAAATTCACCTAAAAAAATTCACATACCCTAAAAGCCAAACCTAAGTTCGAGGTCTGTACTTGCAACACAGCTGAAGAGCAAATGCCCAACAATGACTCCATTACCCGTAAGATCCCAAGACTAGTTATGGTTGATAAATCAGATATTCCTGCTAGGCACGCATTCAGGGAAGGATTATCCTAAGGAATGATTTCAGGAATTCAGCCTTTTATAGCCAATTCCCACTGAAATTTATGATAGTCTTTTGAGGGTCTATGTTGTCTGCAGCGGTAAATAAGGACCCATCCACAGAAGGTTGGGGTATTTTGTTAAGTACCAGGAGGTTTGTACCAAGATGAACAATCCCACCCACTGCTTTCACTCAAGCCCGTATTTCATTAACAGCAAGCAAGTCAAGGTTATCATGCTGGCTGCACTAGTATTCAAGCTAATTGGTTCTCTGGAGAGAACTATAAACATGTTGTTTCAGGACCTGCCAGGACATATGCGCTGCAGTTGGTCAGCTGGGGAAATATTTTATTATCTTTGACAGAAAATGCCATTTTTATCTGTAATCTTCTGTTACAGTATGTCTCAACAACCTGTGAGGGGAGAAAGAATTTGTACAAGAGCTCTTACTGTTCTGAGCTGCCTTGCCAGATTTCAGTACTTTTGCTGAGCTGGTTGAAAGAAAAATATACACAGCAGAAAAGGATCCGTCAGTAGAACGGGGAGGAAATTGCATCCTGGAGGAGAGAAGGCTTTGAGTGATGTTGTCTTCACAGTCTCCTGTGACGCCAGGAAATTCACGACCCCTTCCAAGCACACACTTTACCTACCTAAGCTATCAGAGCGTATTAGAGTTGCCATCAGTTTTGTTCACTTTTCCCCTTGATCTGGTTCTTCCCACAATGCTTGTTCACCTCTCCCTGCCATCTTTGCCTCCATGTGGATTCCCAATTTTTGAGATGCGGCCTGGTTTATCTTTACAATGCATATTAGCAGAATCAAATAACGACACCAATAAGCCAGAAAACCCATTAAGGCAGCTGACTTATCTCCTGAGTTAGATTTCCAAATCCTCTGCAATTTAAAGAACAAAGATCCTTGATGAAAGGTTCACAGCGGTAGGTCTTTGGGACCTACTTTATTTCAGAAGCATCTGGAGGAACTGTATTCCTCTGTGGTTAAGGACAAGATAAGCACAACAGGTGTATTCCCTGTCTCCAGCATCCTGGATCCTCTCCAAGCTGACTTCCACCCTCCCCATTCCAACAAAACAGCGTTCACAAGGGTCACTGATGACATTTTCTTGGCCAGCACTCTATTCTCTTCCACTTTGGCCTTGGTGTTTATGACACTCTTACATCTTGTCTCATCTTTCATGATCCTGTCCTCCATCATTTCTCTCCTGAGAACGCTTTCCATATTTAGCAAACTAAAGGACTCTCCCAGAAGTAATTAAGTTCAAATTAAATCAAAGAGGAGTGAGGGCTGTTAGTTTGTAATTTTCTGGTTTGAACCAAACTGTCCTAGGAACTTCTAGCAGTCTATTCTGGATTATCAGACTGAAGACAAAAGAGAGATCCACACTCTAGGCCCACATTCTAGATGTGGTTAAGCTGAGGTACAGAGTACGGCACCACTGGAGGTACAGTTCAGATCTCTGTATTTGCTGTCCTTTGGCCAACTCCAGGGAGCCAGCAGGTTGAGCCAGACTATTTATCAAAGTCCTTCAGAAGGTGAGCTTACACAGTCTATTCTCATGCACAAATACAGGTTTTCCACTCAGTGTAAGTCCCAGAGCCCCATCTTTGATCAAATGAGATAGTTCAGAGAAAACTCTAGAAGAGAGCAGCCGGGTAGACAATTCAAGGGGACTCCCAGCTACCCCTTAAACTGCAAGGTAAGATTGTAAAGCAACTACAGAATAGAGGAATGAGAGCACAGATTCACTTGTGGCAAGAACTGATAGACTGTGGTTGACCATGTCTGATTAGAAAACATTACACACCCAACCAACCAACATAGAGTGGTTAGAGGTGGAAGGGACCTTAAAGATCATGGAGTTCCAACCCCCTGCCCTGGGCAGGGACACCTCCCACCAGACCAGGTTGCTCAAAGCCCCATCCAGCCTGGCCTTGAACCCCTCCAGGGATGGGGCAGCCACAGCTTCTCTGGGCAACCTGTTCCAGGGTCTCACCACCATCACAGCAAAGAATTTCTTTCTGGTACCTAATCTACATCTCCCCTCTTTCAATTTAAAACCATGTTGATGATCAAACAATCACAGAACAGCCCAGAGTGGAAGGTACCTCAAAAGATCATCTGATTCAACCTTTTATGGAAAAGGAAGCCTAGATGAGATCATCTAGCACCTTGTCCAATTGCACCCTGAAAGCTTCCGGTGATGGGGACTCTACCACATCCCTGGAGAAGTTTGAATGATTATCCTAGTGATTGATTGTTCTCACTGTAAAAAATGTCTTTCTTATATCAAGATGATGGGATCACCCTAACAACAGGGAAAGCCTTTTTCCACTCCCTCTGGTTTAATATTGACAATGCAAACAATGTGAGGGATTTTTCTCATTTTTCTGCTGATTTTTCCTACTGTCCGTTTCAAGATTGTGGACCAAGATACACCCAGGTGCAGATTTCAAAAGCAAAATTAGGAAGGTCAGTTCTGGTCACAGTTGGCTCTAATTGCCAGTTGTAGCGGGATGCAGTCTTTTCCTTAGTCACGAAGTACGGCGCTTGAAACATCCTGTAGGATGAAAACAATGCCTGCTACAGCATTTCTCCCCTGATTTTTGGGAAAAGAGCCAGAGAAGCTCCACAATTAGTCATATGTTCCCAATGCAGTCCCCATTCTTAGTTCCAACCACTTGCCTGTCTTTATGCTAAGAATGAGGCTACGATCTCCACCCCAGAGAGGGTCTTTCTTTGCCTCAGAGACACATACTATCAATCAGTCTGCTCCCAGTAATGAGGAAAGATGCCTTCCTTCCTTCCACCTTCTATTTGGACCTTCGCCTTCCCAGTGGGATGGTTTTACTGGGTAAAGAAGGACAGAAATAGGCAGAAAGAAACATGTCAATATGTGCATTGAAGAGAAATTAAAAACAAACCGTAATGAAATATCTGAAAGCACATGGGAATTTGCTGGAAACTAGAGCCTTTTACTGCTGCACATGGAGATAGTTTTGAAAAGATGCCTCTCCCTGTCCTACCTCCCTCCCCCTGCTTGCCCACTCCCCCGGGGAGGGGAAGGTAGCAAAGGCATCATTACAAAATTAATCACCTTGAAAAGGGTAGAAACCCAAGATTCTGCAAGAGGCAGAAGCGTCTTTGGGGAAAAGTTCAAACAGCTTCTTTTGCCTGATGGCTGCTGGAAACAATATGGCAATCATTAGTTTCTCTCTCCCCAGTTCAGGGTAGTCCATTTAATTTACACATGATGAACAACAGACACGCACACAGGTCCAATAGCAATATTAAGGTTGCCTCTCTTGCCAAGAATTATGCCACTAAAAAGCAGATGTGCAAACCCATGTGAGCCTGGAAAGGGTTAATGGGCTGCTGGGGGTTCGTGCTTCTCCAAGAGAGGTAAAAGGAGGGACAGTAGCTCAACTGGAGAATATATTTCACCCTTACTTTGTGACTGTCCACAGATACGGGAGGACGTGTTGTCTGAGAGGGTGGACAACCCTCTTGACTTCAGCTGAACCAACTGCACTCACTATGGGTTTGGCAAAAGCCTCCTGAAGGAGGCATCTGAAAGGATAGTATCAGACCTGGTGGGGAGGTGCAAGGATCCAAGAGTCCTGCCTGATTTTTTGGGTAAACCCTGAAGTCTCACCAGAATGCTTAGCTTAGGCCTCAGTCCATTGTCCATTCCTGAATAACTCCAGGAAATTGGGGACATTTTTTTACCCATACGTGGGAGTATCTCTGGTGACAACCACCACCACCTTTGCTCACGTCAGACAGGGTAGATTTCCAACACGACAGCTCCCTTTCTACACGGACATCACATACCTGGGACAGTCAGAAGGGTTTTCAAGGAAAACTCTGTGCCCTGCATTATCATTAAAAAGAAACATGTCATCCAGCCAAAGAGTCTCCTCTTCTCTGGCATCAGACACATCGCTACAACAACAGGAGCTACTGCCTGACCTGAATTCTTTTTTCCATCTTCCATCCAGTGCCATGTGCTTGTTCTCCACAGAAACAGTCCGTGCCAGGGAATTCTTGGTGTCATGCTGACCTGGAGCAACGAGCTCCGTAGCATAAAAGTAATTTGATTTTAACCAGAAGCCACTGCAGAGTGTAGGAGGATATTTTCCACTCTGGCATTGTCTGCCTGGTGACCCTGAACAGGTAACGTTATCTTTCTTCGTCTCTTTGTTAAACAGAGATACTGGCACTGACCACTCTTGTAAAGTATTTTGACGTTTACCGACGATAAAAAGCCAGGTGTTGACATTATTGTGCAGCAAGTATTTACTCTCATCTGCTTTAAATCTCTCCCTCCTTCATTTTCATTGAATAACCCCTTTGTTCCGGTGTTATGAAACGCTGTAAGTAGAGCCACAACTGCTCAACAGAAGTGAAAACGGATGGACACAGACTGAAGGAGAGCCCCTCCTGCAGAGCAGGGCTTCCAGGGGTGAAACCCTGGCTCCATCCACCTCCGTGGGAACGCTGCCAAGGTTGGGAGGGGGGTGAGTGGGGGGAGAACAACTTTATTGCTGATTCACAGTAAATGATAGTACGAAAAAGCATTTCGTAACATTTTTTAATCTGCTTCTCGAGGGTTTAGTCATCCCAAAAGTCAGTATGAATAAGGATTACTCTTCCCTTTCAACAAACGGACCCCTCATGTAAAACTCTGCCCAGTTAACAATTCCTTTGCTGCATGGTGGGGTTGGTGTGGTGGTTTTTTTTTTGGTTTTCTGGTGAAGTTACCACCATCTGGGGCCAAACAACACACTCAAGCCCAGTAACCTTTCAGGAGAAAATGACAAATGATGTCTGCTGCTTATTTCATGCGTTTTTTGCCCAGTACGGTCTCAGAGGAAAGGAAGAAGGTGCCAAAACTGAAATAAGAAAGATAACATTGGTAAATGTCAGAGCTCCCTGGTGAGTGCAGAGGTCTCAAAGACTGGAGAATGCTGAACAGATGACTCACTGGGAAGGGTTGCCGCACGTCCTGTTTTTGACAGATGGGACACTAACTTATTTTATCTAGGATCCTACATTTTTATGGTATTATAGTAGCATCTAGAGGCCTTAATAGTGAAGGTGATGGCTTTGGGGACCGTGTGGGGTAGAAAGTATCAGGCAGGATGAGGGAATTGGATTTAATGTAAAACTTTGAGGCCAAATCTTTGTATGAATATTTTGGAGCCAGGGCCTGGTTTACAGGTACAGAAGAGCATCTTCCTTACTGAAAAGACAGATTCTGTTGTAGTTATACATATACATCAGTTCTCCATAGAAATATTAGATATATGCATTGAGTTTCTTAAGGAGCCTGCTATATCTCCTAATTGTTTGGATCCACACTTCACACTTGTTCTCAGAGCTTAACTGGACAATGCAGAGATTTTGCCTTAGTCTGGTGGACAGATTTCAGAAATATTTCTGTTCAGGTCAGTCCAAAAGCAAACACTTTTTTGTTTGTTTGTTTCTTGCATTGAAATAAATGTCACATGAAAAACTAAACATCATTTCCAAGAGAACAGGCAATGTATTCTGTGTTTGAAATGTTGAAAGCACAGGCTGACTTTCCCATATTTCCCTCTGCATTTTCAGCCAAAGCCACTGACTGAACGCAAAAGTACATGAACAGCCCTAAATCCCACACTATTTTTAATTGCGTTCACTATTCAACAAATAAATAAAGCCCCACAGCTCTAATGTAATGATGCTTGCGATGACATTTTCCACATCCTGATCCAGATCTCCATGTCATTTGTCCTACCACAAGCCAGTGTAACATACCCTACAGCAGGATGAAGAGTTTGGAGCCTGCTACTGTCTGTGAACTAAAACAGACCTGGATTGAAATCCTGACCTCAGACAATAGCAGCTTTGCCACCAGCATAAGTGGGACCAGTTTATTAGCCCAGGATTTCTAACTCAGGCATTAGAGGCTTGTATTTTTGACAGTTTTAATCCAGAAGCCCTGAGCTCACCACCATCATCTGTGGCTGTGATTACATGGGTAGACAGGGTAAAGCTGGAGTACTCAGAGGATTTCTGCTGCACTTCTGCTTCCCAATTTCAAGCTGTCACTCAACCGGTCCTGTCCAGCCAACTAATTGTTCTTCTGGGGACAAAGTCCTGTGGCTAACGTGTCCCCGTGGTCTCCCATTTAACATGCTGCTGAAGGAATACAAATTTGTCCACTCCCTCCTCCCCTTCTTATCCAGTTGAAATAATAAATATTTTACTCATGATTTATTGGATTTCAGTTTGTTGAAAAGATCCTCCAAACAAATGAAGTTTTAATGGCAACAAACGCCAGCCGCAGCGCATTAGAAAATATAAACAGCAGCGGAGACCGTTAAACAAAACCCACTTCGGATACAGCTGCCACAGTGCTCAGCAATCTTCACCTCCTGGGGCCAGGGCCCTCAAGGGAGGGTCACAGCAAGTCCCTCGCTGGAAAAAGAAATCTGGAAGTATCACAGATTCGAGTCCTTTGAACGCTGAGGGATGCAAGAAGGACTTTTGAAGTCACCAGGCCAGGCCCTGGGTTTCCCAGGACCACAGAGAAGACTTTGATGAAGGGATTCAGTTCTAAAGAGGAAGAGCCCCTGCTTTCTGGTCCCTTCCCACTCCCTTCCCCACTGCACATTCCTTGTTTCCAGCCCTCCAGCTCCCCACCTCCATCGTGTGTTCTCCTCCCAACAAACAGTCTCAGAGTCAAGCTCCATCATTGCACGAGACGCCTCCACAGCACCCGTGTTGGAGCCACCCAACGCTGCCTCACAGATGTGCAAGTTGCCCTGAATGACCCTTAATGTGAGAAGGGCTGATGTTCATGTCGTTGCAGCCCAGGGGAAGTGATTTAGGTCCTTTTGTCACGCTATGGAAGATGGATGTGCTACCTGTGCACAGGCCACGGGAGTCAGTGCATGGCTGGGTACCACTGAGCAACTGTCACCACCCCAGGGAGCAGTCAGTGTGCTCACAGCCCACATCTGGCTCCTTCACACATCTGGCTTTGCATGGGTAGAAGCAAGTGAGCTCTGTTTGCCTGGGTTCATTCTCAGCACATCCCTGGTTATTTCTCTGCCCTCCCATCACCTCCCAGATCTGCCAGCACAACTGACTGTGTCATCACTCCTAAAGCCAATGCTGTCAAAGCAACCAGATCCCTCAACTACTTCTAGGAGAATGTTTTTCTTCTGACTCATTTTGACAGTATCAGAGTAGAGTACCTGTGCAGCTACATCTGCAGGCCTGAGGCTGGGGCAGGTGGAGATCCAGTGGAAATCAGGTGAAGGTGGCCGGGAGCCAGTAACCTCTTCAGTGAGCTCATCTTCAGCCAGAACAAGATGCCTCAGCGTCACCTCAGGACCAAACGATGCTAAACAAACGCTCTAATTACAGATACCCCATCCTATTGTGTGGAGAATGGATTTATATCTATTAACAGACCATCTGGAAAGAAGCTCTTTAGTTCAATGTACTGAAGGGGAAAAAAAGAGTGTTTGACATATGAAGTGATCATGGTTGCTGCCATTGCTCATTCAGCCACAAATTTAACCTGAATTCCCTTACCCTTTCTCCAGATACCAATGATAAGGTAGGTAAAGTATCCTCCCAAGAAGTCTTTGTCCACTTATGGCAACTTTGGGATCTGCTACTGGACTCATATAAAATATGAACAGAGGAAGAATCTTGTCCCTCTATTTCCGGTAGCTAACGACTTCCCTGAGGTCTCCTGCAGATTGTCTGAGAAAGATGCAGGTGAGATGTACCTTTGAGAAGGTGCTACACAGCTACAGTCCTAGATGGGGCTAACTTTTGTAGCTGTGCTGAGGAGTCAGTGAGTATCACCTGATGGTCTGTCCTACAGAAGTCCAACCAGTCCTATCTATCCAGTATATTCAGGGAACTTAGGGCTTGTCTGAGGTTTTTTTTTAAACTTTGGGGCTCATGGAAGGTAACAGACAGACCGAACATTTATCAGGACTACAGCCTTGTCTGGTAGACCAGTAGCTTCCATTGCCACCAACATACAGAGGAAACGCAAGAGTCTGCCTCACCTGGAGTCACAGATGAGATATTAGGAAAAATTTCCTCCCCAAAAGGGTTGTCAAGCCTTGGACCAGGCCTCCCAGGGCAGTGGTGGCCTCACCGTCCCTGGAGGAATTTAAAAGCTGGGCAGACGTGGTGCTGAGGGACATGGGTCAGTGGGGGTTTGGGAAGTGCTGGGTTGATGGTTGTACTCGATGATCTGAAAGGTCCCTTCCAACCTAGGCAATTCTATGATTCTATGATTCAACCTAAGTAGTAGTTTCTAGACCAGAGCAAAGACTCAGCCTCAGAAGATTCTGATGGTTCAACACTAACCAGTAGCACCCTGTCACCCACCAGGTGACCGTTCTGTACTCACCAAGACAATACCGAGGTGAATACCTACAGCACACCCAGACAGACCTACTGTGAAGGGACTCAGGTTGGCTCCCCTTTCCAGTGGTGTGACACAATGGAAACCTTCAGGGAAGTCCTTGAAGCTGTGGAAGCTTAACTACACCATATAAGAGACTGGAGGCTCCTGCTTGAGAGATAAAACACTCCATTCCCTCACAGCAATCGCATCAAAGTCTAAGCAGAAGGGGATTACGAAGAGCTACCCAACAGCACAACTCCCTGTTGTCAAGCCCAGTCCAAGGATATTTTGTGCTGCATAAATCTTAGGGTCTTATCTATCCGCAGCTTTTTCACAGAATCACAGAATCACAGAATTGTAGTGGTTGGAAGGGACCTCAGAGATCATCGAGTCCAACCACAAAAAAAAAAAAAAACAAAAAAAAACCAAAAAAAAAAACAAAAAAAAAAAAACAAAAAAAAAAAAAAAAAAAAAAAAAAAAAAAAAAAACAAAA